>NW_020956161.1:14309-106204 GCF_003031625.1 Empidonax traillii | reverse complement strand
AATTAAATGCCAGGCATCCCAAGACCTGCCATCCCGGGAGAGATCAAATAGCCACTCAGCTCCACACTGTCCCTTGGCTGTGACCAGTGGCAGAGAGGACAGTGCCTACAGTAGCTTCCCCAGACATCTCCTCAGCTTTCACAGCCATTAATTTCTGATTTAATCTGCAGTGATTCACCCCTGTGAATTGGTCTAATGGATTTCTGAAGCCTTTCATTCTGGCCCTCCAGAACATTGCCCCACCCCATCTCTCCCAAGCTGTAGATGGCAAGTTCATGGACACAGCAGACTCACTCATTTAAGCAGAGGCTGTTTTCTGCTTCTTTCTCTAAATATTTGTGAATTCATTGCTATGATTTTTGAGATGAGGATACTGAAACTACCAGTAATACTTTAGGTGCACGCTAGTAACTAACAATAGTTTGTTTCATTTGTTATTGTTTTTCTAACTCTTTAAGACCTATTGACTGTTTCACTGAGTTTATGTTTATAGAGAAATAGGAACACATTTCAAGGTCTCTTGAGTGATAATAGATAATTTAGGGCTCATCTCTGATTAAGGTTAGGCAGGGTTATTTTTTTCCCTGTGTGCATCATCTTGCATTTCTTTTCATGAGATCCTGTCTGCCACTTCAGTGAACCCATTGACAGTTGTACAGCTCTTCCATGCTTGTGGTAGAAGTGACCATTCTGAATGATAAAAATTCTCCATTGTGAAAATTCACAGTTGATTTCTACTTTTGTTCCTTAGCTTTTACGTAGTTAATCTCCTATGGAAATAGTTCCTTCTTATCCCTTCAAAGTAAGTATTTCACCACCAAAGGCTCTTAAAAATTAGGTTTCCTAACATTCTAACATGGTCTTTTTTTTTTTTTTTTTTTTTTAACAACCTGAACATCAGATAATCTGCATCCCTTAGAAGCACTCATGCTTATAAATAAAGCCTTAAATAAATCCTCCCTTCTCAAGAAAACAGCAGGGACCATGGCAGGCAGATACTGTGGCTTAGGAGGACTCTCAGGCAGAGTTCCACTGGGAAGAGAAGCAGAGACCAGAAACTCCTCAGGATATTACTAAGAGGGAAGGACCTTCTCCTCATATTATCTAGAAATGGACATAAACCTGTTTCTGCTGGATTGCTATAAATTTCATTAGTAAGTCACTGGATTTGCCCATAAAACCCTGATAGAACATAACAGCATCACCTTGAATCTGTTAGAGATTTAGAGATTCCGATTCCTTCTGCAAAAGCTTTGCACACCCTACTCTGCAGCAAGATCGTGTGACAACACATGGCACCAGTACGATCTGAGAAGAGGAGCGTTAAATCCTCAAATTCCAAAATGCAGTAGGAAAGGTACCTTGACAGACAAAGCTTTGTTTTGATGGTCACCTGCTGCTGATCCTTTCATAACATGAATACTTAGAGTAGGTACTTTTATCAGGAAGATAAAGACTGTTAGGCTTAAGGGGAAGAAGAAAAGAACATAAAGTTACTTCTCTTTCTCCCTCCCTTCCCTTTTCTCAGGATTTGAATCAGAATTAGACTCTCGTGGCTCTTCCACCTCCAGCTTTGATTTTAGCAGACATCTCAAACATGCAGACATCTGCTCTATTCACTTGTCAGGTACAAGAAGTCCAACAGAAATTGTTCTGGCAAGTTATTAGGATTTCCCAGCCCCCACCCTCCCACGCCCCTCACTACTGAAATTATGTCTCTACTTAAATATTTAGTCTAACAAAAACTATGGCATCTCCGCCATATTTCATGTTCTTTCTTACTACTAAATTTCTTACTTTTTCACATGACAGTCTCATTTTCAGATCTCCACTGATATGTAGTAAAAACATGGCAATTTCAGACAGATCTTTTGTTTCATATACCAGAAACAGACACATTTTAGTGTGAGTTTAAATGAGTCTAGGTGCTGCTTTAAGAACTGATTTGATGCAAAAGGTTTTATGTGGATATAAACTGTTTTAGTGTCAAGTTACTCTTTTACTTGTTTACTCACTCATGTACATGCATGGCAGTTATATGTCTGCATTGAGTGCAAAATAAACACAATTTTTGTAGAAAGTAGGTTTATTCATATTTAGTGTATTTTAAAACATAAAAAGATTTAGACATTGTGACGTAAGTTCAGTGCTTATTTCCTAAACAACAAGACATTTCTGTAAAATAAAACATTTATGTAAAATAATTGTGTTCTGTATTACTAAAGCCATGATTTAATTCATATTCGTGTCTCAACTATAGTGCTAAAGAAGCGTGCAGTTTGATTATGGCTTGCACTTCAGAGTGCTCACTTATACTTCACATATACTTGACTTCAGTTCCCAAAAAATTAATTTTTAACACTGTAAAAACACTTGTATCCATACTAGAAACAAAGGTCACTTTGAGGTATGTGTATTGTGACTTTATATGAGATGTATGATCTGTCTTAGTCACCATCACCTTCAGAGAATGTTGATCAGAGGGCTGAGAAATTTGTTCTGCAGCAATGTATTCTGAACATGTCTCTTGTTAGAACCTTGGTTTATAGGAGCATTATTTCCCCAAAAGTGTTTCAACAATCTTTTCTTTTACTTTTCCAAGTTCTCTGTAGATAATAAAATTTTAAGGATTTATTATTTTTGAAAAATGAAACACAACTGTTTTTAAACACCAGTTGCAGGTGGATGGTGGGGCTGAAGTGCTCTGTGCTAAGTTTGCCAAGGCTGAAGTGTGGGACTGGGGAGGGATGCTCAGACACCATTAGGATATTAATCGAATATATAGTTGTGATGAGCATATTTATGAAAGAAAAGTAGCATGCTCTTTGGGGAACCTAGAGAAAAGAGTCACCCATAGCATATGCATTCAGTTAAAAAACAGAGGATAATAGGAAGAAACACTGGGTGAAAATTCAAGAAGAATGTTTAAAAAGTGGAATGGAAAATGAGGGACAAGACAGAACAAGAACATGGATGAAATAAACAGGTGGAGAACCATAGAGAAGAACAAAAGGAGAAGCAGAGTTGTTCTTTAATGGTTTGAGAAAGGGGTTGAGATGTGATGTAGTACATGTCTGTGTACTCATAGTTATCTATAAATTCAATTCTATGCATATATTATTTCTATCTAGTTAGAAAGCTGCACACCTCAATAAATCTTCTGTATTATTTCTATTTATCAATTAACATATTTGAATGGAGGTGAACAATGTCTTGAACCCTGGGCATTTTCAGTAGTGACATCTATCTGTATATAAAATAAATCAGGTTTGTAGTTCCTCTATTGCAACATACAAATAAAGAAAAGTAAATAAAGAAATTCTGTAAACTAGGAGGTGGGAGGCAATTTATGACCACTACTAATTGTGCAATTTATCCCCTTTCCTCTGTTTTAATGCCTTATTGTTCTCTTGATCTGTTTATGATCTTGTTACGTGCTGGGTTTGCAAAATAGCTGAACTATAAATTTATTTTGGACTTCAGATAAATATATAAATATATACACCACGTATATATACACAACTAGATTCTGAATTTTTAGTGAAAAACGCAACCTTAATGCAAATGACATCTCATAAGAATTTATATCCTTGCACGTTTTTACACAAACCATTTTTCAATTCGTGTTGAACTTTCTTCCAAATGAACTCATTTCCTTTTGCCTGTGAACATCACCATTTTTTTTTCAGCATACGTTAACTGTGACTATTGTTTCTTGTCTAGCTGTGCCCCATAAAATAGGGCGGATAATTGATGGAAGTCCTGCGGATCGCTGTGCAAAACTTAAAGTTGGAGACCGGATCTTAGCTGTGAATGGCCAGTCTATTATTAACATGCCTCATGCAGATATTGTGAAGCTAATTAAAGATGCAGGTCTCAGTGTAACTCTTCGCATCATTCCTCAGGAGGGTAAGTCAATGGCTCTTAAAAACAGGAAGAAAATTTTAAGTAGCCTCCAATTAGCTTAAATTATGTCACTGCTTGAAAGAGCATCTTTTGTTCCACTTCCTCAGCTGTAACGTGCAGCACACCAAAATTATGGGCTTAGAACTATCTCAAATAGGATCTGAATTCTGTAACCTTCCCAGTTATGAATAGGGCATTTAAAGCAAACCTGGAGAAACCTGAGAGATAGAGAGAGATGATGTTAATGTGTTTTGAAAAAACATTCTACAAGACAGCCAAATTTTGACTTTGTTCACTTATATCTTGCTATAAGACAAGCCAAAGTTTGGCAAAGTGATTTACAAGAGACTGCAGTGGCATTTACCAAGCTACCAGCTACCTGTGACAAAGAGTGTGATGTGAAAGAAGAGTTCATATTTGGCAGTTTCCTCTATGAATATCTTGTAGTGATATATCACTATACATGCACAGGGCAGGAAAAAACTGAACCCTAGATTATCTCATTTGGAGGGTGAGGGTAAGGGGACAGGCTCATTATTCTGATCATTACTCCACAGCTAATCAGTGAAGATCTTTTGATGTTGGTTCCATGGGGTTTGGGGCTGATTTCGGGGCTTTTTTTAGTTTAACAATGTGCTACACTGCTGCATGAATTGTACCATATTAATGAGACTGTGGCTTTACATCTCAGCAGCAAATACCAGTACAGCTGGGAATGTCACACATCAAGTAATGGAATTACTTAATGATCCATGGTCCAGTTAGATGACCTTCATCTTCTGCTGCTGCATCCAGCAACAGAATAGGGAAATAGTCTGATATGGTCATGGACTGCAGCTGAGGGAAGGGAACTCATCTACTTTGTTAAATGAATTCAGTGAAGGGAAAAGCACAAACATACAGAAATTCAGAATTCACATCAATTAGCATCTTTATTATTACAGAAGGTCAGCTTTGCAAGCATCTACAAATAAGTGTGATGCTTCATACAGTACATGTGGTTTGTTTAGACCTCTCTGGTATCCACGTTAAATAACATAATTAATGGTTGAGTGTTAGAGATGGATACATTAAATTAGAAAGAAAGCAGAAGTGCATCCGAGTTGCAGTGCTACAGGATGTTCTCAGGTGCTGGTGGTGAGAAATGATCTGTGCCCAAGGCATGGCTTCCCTGTGTGACTGTTTGACACTGAACACCTCATTTGCCTTCTAATATTAGCTTCCCAGCTTATAAAAATTGGAAAAAAATCTAATACCTTTGTAATATACTTTCAGGTGAAAAATACCATATAAATGCAAAGCAGTTTTAGAAGCAGCTCATGATTTGACTATTTCATCCATAGTTGTGAGAGTAATGTAGAAACGAGGGACAACATTTCCAATCTTCCTCTCTGAAACTTGCAATACAAAAGAGACTCACAGATGCAAAATGGACAATTACACCCTTAAGCATAGTAATTACACAGACAAGTATTGCTTATGCCTGCATGAGGGGTGTTTTAAGTGCAAATATGCATGCTTTTTTGACAATTAATCCTAAACTGAAAATGTTTTTAACAAAGAAGCCAAAATTTGTAAAATAATTATGAGCATAAATTAGGTAAGTAGAGAGCCATTAGAAATGTGCAGTCCTAGGGAAAAACTCACATGTTAAGAAGTAAAAAAGAAAATAATTAAAATAGATTGAAATGTAAAACTAGGCAAGATCCAGATCATGTGTAGCTATTGCCATTAGGGGAGCTCTGCCATACCATACAGAAGTCCATTTTGGATGCTTTGCACCACACCGCTCTGGCCTCACTCATTCTGTTGCAAGCAGGAATGAAAAAATGCAATGTGTGCCTTTGCTCTTGCTAATGCAGAACTTCTGCAGTGCTCTGTCCTCTTGTGGCTGGAGTCTCTCTCATTTACACTTCTTAATGTAAAGGTAAATGATGAACAACAGAACTGTGCCAGTGTGTTGGAATAAATATATTTAATATGAGCTCAGTGTCATTCCCTACACCATTCTATCTTTTTGTATTTTATGATGTTTGGAAAGAAGGATTCTGTTTCTCTGTAGTGTTCCTGTGTGAAACCTTGGTCATTTGACGCAGTACAGTGAAATAAAACATCACTTTAAATGATTAGTCAGAATTTATTGAAATTGGTTTTATGGTTTTATGGTTTTACTGTTCACAGTCCCCAAAAATTTAAAAAGACAGGAAACTCTTGATGAGCTCAAAGACAGGAGGAACTAACATAAGGACACAATATTTATAACACAAAAGGTGTTTTGCCTTTTGTGACAAGTCTGTCATCCCGAACAGTGGTGAAAGCACTAAAATTGTTCATTCTCTCACAATGAAAAGTTTTTTCTAAATGGAAAGCATTTCAAATCTCTAGTAGCTGTGCTAAAGCACATGGAGAACAGGAAGGTGATTCAGGACAGCCAGCACAGCTTCACCAAGGGTAAGTCCTGCCTGACCAACCTAGTGTCATTCTACAGTGTTGTCTACATCAGTAGACAACAGTGGACAAGGATGAGCTATGGATCTCATCTATCTGGACTTCTGTAAGGCCTTTGGCATGGTACCCCACAACATCACTCTCTCTAAATTGGAGAGAGATGAATTTGGTGGGTGGACTGTTCGAGGGGTGAAGAATTGGGTGTATGGTCACATCCGAACCCTCTACTTGTCCACAGCTCAGTGTCCTGTTGGAGATTGGTGGTGTCCCTCAGGGTTCCATATTGGGACCAACACTATTTAACATCTTCATCAGTGACATAGAGTGTGGAATAGAGTGCACTCTCAGCAAGTTTGGAGATGACACCAAGCTGAGTGTTTTGATACAGCTGAAGAGCAGGATACCATCCAGAGGGACCTGGACAAGCTTAAGTGGACTCATGGGAATCTCATGCAGTTTAACAAGCAAGTGTGAGGTCCTGTACCTGTGCTGGGGGCAGCCCCCAGTATCAGTACAGGCTAGGGGATGAAGGAATTGAAAGCAGTCCTGTGGGGAAGGACTCGGGTTACTGATGGATGAAAAGCTGGACACGAGCTGGCAATGTGCACTTGCAGCCTGGGAACCAATTGTATTCTAGGCTGCATCACAGGAAGTGCTGCCAGAAGGTCAAGGGAGGTGACTCTGCTCCTCTGCTCCACTCTAGTGAGACCCCACTTTGAGTACTGCATCCAGCTCTGGGGTCCTCTGGACCTGTTGGAACAAGTCCAAAGGAGGGTCGTCGCGATGGTCAAAGGGCTGGAGCATCTTTCCTATAAGGAAAGGCCGAGACAATTGGGATTGTTCAGCCTGGAGAAGAGTAGGTTTCACAGAGACCTTATTGCGGCCTTACAGTACTTAAAGGGGGCTTGTAAGAAAGGCAGGAACAGACTTTATAGCAGGGTCTGTGACCTTAGGACAAGGGATAAGATTTTGAACTAAAAGAGGGTATATTCAGACAGATATAAGAAAGAGATTTTTTTATGATGAGGGTGATGAAACACTGAAACAGGTTTCTCGGAGAGGTTGTAGATGCCCCGTCCTGGCATTCCTGGCAAAATTCAAGGCCAGGTTGGACAGAACTCTGTGCAACCTGGTCTACTTGAAAATGTCCCTGTTCTTTGCAGGGGGTTTGGACTAGATTATCTTTAAGGGTCCTTTCCAACCCAAACTGTTCTATGATTCTATGCTTCTAGGATTCCATGATGAGTATTTCTGTGCTTTAAAAGAAAATGTGAAATGTGGAAAAGTAATTTGCCTTGTTCAGGTGGTTTTTTTAAATAATGAAGGTGTAAACTGGAACTATAGAAGTGACCAGGATTTTAGATCCCACAGATTATGAAAAAGATACCATTAGGTTCAAATGTCTCAAAATCTAATTATGACCCAAGAGAATAAAAGCAACAAAGCACAAATTTGCAGAGGTAGCATGTGAACAAAAATTCTTACTGTCTACCCTTGCCCTTAATTAAATGCTGCACTGTGACAGGTCTTTAATCTCCAGCTTCCCATTACGCAGAGCTGAACAGCCCAGCCTCGGCCCCCAGCTCGGAGAAGCAGAGCCCCATGGCCCAGCAGCACAGCCCCATGGCCCAGCAGAGTCCCCTGGCACAGCAGAGCCCCGTTGCCCAGCACAGCCCCGTCACCCAGCCACCACCTCCACAGCCCCTCCAGCCACAGGGACACGAAAACAGGTTTGTTCATTTTCTTACGTGTCTTTTTTGTTCCCCTCGTATATTAGAGTTTTGGAGTCAGGAAGATATTTTTATAACAGGTTTTGTCTGTGGTGTATCATTTACCAGCCGGTTCTCATGTGTAATTTATGCATATGCATTAGCAAATTTGTCTGTAATGGAAATTAAATGATAAGGGGATAGAAATTTTCTGACCAGCTGTCTATATAAAAAGCTCACTCAGGCTGTGGGATGGTGCAAGTTTGCGTGACCTCCAATCAACACTATTTAGTTTTTGGATTATTTTTTAGCATGTTAAATGAGGCTGATTACACTGACTGTCTTTATGCTAATCTTCAGTAACCAACACACATCATCAAGACCCTCTTCCCCAAATGATGCTGGTTGCAGGATTGTAACTTTTTGCCTCTGAAGATACTTGAGTTCAGTTTTGATTTAGACACTATGCCCTCTAATTCTCCTTGCTTAACAGATGTAGTACTTTCACTTGCCTAAAATTATCTTCTCTCAATTAGTCACACTAGGAAAATTACTTTGCCTGATATTTCATTGAATACTTTTTCCAAAAGTGATCACCTCCTAGAAGACATATATTTCTGACAATCTTCAACACAAAGCTTTCACAAATGCCTCTGCACAGTTGGAAGTCAGAATTAAATATCTGTTAAATTGGGATATTTTCAAATGGGACCAGAAAAATTATATTAATTAAAGTTCCACTGAAAAGTGTAAGCTATAATTGGTCATATCACCATTTACATATTCAGCAAAAATTGCAATGGTTCCACTTGTGCATAAAAGGTTCATTTTCTAAGACACAGCTGTGGTCATATCTTAGGAACCTGCCTAAGGATGGCTCTTATTTCAGAAAAAGGTCCATTATTGCTAGGTCATATAGTATTATTTTTCACCAGATTTTATAAGTTAGATTACTGTTTGTTTCTATAGCCACATATGTTGTTTCTGTACCAAAATACTATAAGATACTTAAAACTCCTAGGAATATTAACTAGTATTTTTACTTCCAGTATTAATAAGGCTCAGTATCATGGTAAGCCTGTTTGTTCTCTGTCTTCTTTTGACAGGATCATGATACTGAGTAAAGAAAGTAAGAGGATTGCATGTACACATGCAGGTCTTATTATAGATGCCACGTACAGGTTTTAAAAGATCACATGGCAACAGGCTATTTTAATCTTCTCAGAGAAGTCAAAGGGCAATAGTTCAGATATTTTTGTGTCTGGTTAGACATTCAGCTTATTAAAACTATTGTGTAAGACAATTTGCCATAATGTTACTGTAACTGTATTAATAATGACATTTTGAAACATATCTGAAACATTTTGAAAAGTTTAGATTTATATTACCTTTTTATACATAAATTAACATAATCAAAACAATGCTCTCTTTTTTCAGAATGCAGTTTCTTTTAATCAATAAGTAGTTTTCAAAATCCCTTCCACAGTCTATATCTGTCTCTGTATCTTCATGTATCCATGTACATACATGGTAACTTGGTTGACCGAAAACTTCCAGTCCATTGTTAAAGCCGTGTTTAACGTGTCTATTTTCTGTATAGCAAATAGGAAAGAATGTAAAAGCATCCACTATGTGAACATTTTTATCAAAATCTTAACCAAGCGACTATTACACAATTACCTTGTTATAAAGGTTCCAGACTTTCTTTGTGCCTCTTAGCCTTACCACATGGCTGAGGAATGGAGGTTTGCAATGAGAAATGTTTTTTGCTTCACCCTGAAGTGTGAAATGCCATTATGTATTGATTTCCACGTGGCAAGTGAAATTCCTAACTGAGTAAATTAAATAACTAGTCACTGTAACTCAGAAGGTCACGTTTTCTTTGAAATTTTAGGACCCAATTCCCTATAACCAGTTACCACTTAAAGCAATATTTTACTTGTTATTAAATTCTTCATTAAACAAATTTATTTTCCTCTCACCCTTTGTTATTTCTGTGAATAACTACTGGTAGGACTTACTACAGACTTTTAGCCAGATAGTATTATAGGGAGTGTAGAAAAATAATAATAATAATGCACACTATCTTAACGGATGTTATATTAAAGAATACCCATCATTAAAAAGATAACAGCTAGGACAAAGAATGTATGATTTTAAAAAGAAAGTCTTTTTTTAACCTTAAGAAGCTCACAATAATAATAGTTTATGTCAGTGAAATGGGCGTAAACCGCACTGATGTTCCATTTATTCTATAAAAATGTTAATTCTGGGGAAAAAAGCATTTTATAAACGTAGTGAATTATTTTGTAGTGAGTATAGTGGGTGTTTTCACATGCAGTTTCACCTTCCAAACAGGCAAGGTAAGTGGGAATCAAGATGTTTTACTGTTCCTGTCCCTTTGAGTCTAATCCTGATCTCACTGATACAAGATGGAAAATTGCACAGTATGACCTGAGGGAAAATTGCTTATGCCCATGTTTCAAAAGCGCTCACTGTTTTTTGATGCCTTGACTGTTTACCCTGGAGAGGTTTGCTTCTCTGTGAAAATTTGTTTTATGCAATTTTGCAGTTAGGCAGGTTGCTTTCCCTTCTCAATATTGCATGCACTGCATATTCCTAATGGTTTACTACTTTCTGAAACCAAGCCATTTTGCCTTGCTCAGTTATAGGTCAGAAGTAAAAGCCAGACAGGATGTGAAACCCGACATCCGGCAACCTCCGTTTACGGACTACAGGCAATCCTCGACGGACTACCGACAGCCTCCACTGGACTACAGGCATCCTCCAGTGATGGATTACCAGCAACCGCCACCTCTGGACTACAGGCAGCCACCTCTGATGGATTACAGGCAGTCTCCTGACACCAGGCAGTACCCTCTGTCAGAGTACAGGCAGCCCCAGGTACAAACCCAAACACTTGGCACACTCCTGAACAGAAGGCATTAGGGTCTATGGGGAGAGGTCATGTATCATAGTGGGGAAGATGACATTAGAGAAGGAAAAGACACATTTGTTAGTTTTACTCCAAGTTACTATTTCTCTGTAGAAGAAGTTACTTCAAAACCATTAAAATTAATGAATAACTGTGTAATCTGTAACATAATGCTACATTTATGATTGTGTGACTATAATGTTAAATAAACACTGTTTTTAAGGTACTGGAGAGTTAAAATAAAAATTCTAACATAAACTGCCTTTGCATAAGCAGAGGAATTTTTTCATTCCTAGGGACAAAATTCAGTCATCAAATAATGGGTGTACTTAGGTCAGACTGCATTTCTACAGGGGTCTTGAAAATTAAGATTTTATCTAATTGGAATAAATAACTAAATGAATGCAAATTCTGACTGATAAAATTACATTTCTGTTGGCAATAATCTGGATGAGTAGAAAATATCTTGTTCAGCTAGGCATGTTCTGACAAATTCGAACAGATAAACTTAGATCAAGAGTTATGGTACCTTGGGCAAGACTCCACTGATGACAAATATTTGTTTACTGAAAGCTATGAAGGTTGAGGATTTAGCTCAAAGTTCAGGCTTTCAAACAAATCCCCCTTTCTCCTTACATAAAGGCAGGACAAACAGAGGTCAAAAAATATTAAACAAGAGAATGTAAACTTCTAGACACTATATGCTGGAACTAATGGTTTCTATGTCCATATTTTCAAAACCAGACACATAAACCATATCAAGAAAAATAGTGAATTTTTCAAATGGGATCCAGAGAACGCTGTGAAAATATTATGCATTTCATTATCTAAATAGCAAATCCCTATCCCCATGTGCATACCCTGTAAGATGCTTCTTAGCATCTCAAGAGATACTTGGACTGGCTGTTTCTCACCATCTCCAGTTCTCTAACTCTAATCACTAGACTACATAACCTTAGCTTGCTCTTTTTTTCTCTCCTGCTCCCACGGTTCTTACACTCTTGGCTGACAATGGATCAGAAGATATACAGGAATTTTCCCCCCCAGATCTCTGCACAGAGGTGGTAGTTTGGGCCCATCAAGGGAAAACTGCAAAGGTGAATCTCAGTCTCTGAAGACACAGAAAGGTCAAAGGGCAAAACTCAAATCTTCTCCTTCCCACCTCCTCCTCAAGGGACACATTCAACCAAAGTGATGAGAGTTGCTGTATTTTGTGACTCCATGCAGTCAAAACCTGCCGATCACATTAAGTTCTTCTTGGAATTTAGGAGACCTCTCCCACTAATTTTTACCTGTGATGATGCTCACACAAGAACTGCCTTCTACCTCTCTTGACAAATCAGCACTTCTGCATAGACATAAACATTTATACCTGGGTGCCATGAAAGTATTGAGGGTGAATATGGAACCCTTCTCAAGAGCTTTTGCACCAGGCAACTGCTGTAAAATACTCTTCCAGGGTGTTTTAGATTTATGCGTTGACAGATTTTGGCCATTTCTGAAAAGACACTTTAGCAAAATGTAAATGCCTGAGATCCCTTTGCTTGTATCAATTGGATCAATGCATTTTTGAAGAGTTGTGTTTTAAAGTTTTCTTGAATATATACCACAATGTTCATATAGTTAATTACCTTTCATTTTGTATTTGTCTGCACAGGACTTCGATTATTTCACCGTTGATTTGGAGAAAGGAGCCAAAGGGTTTGGGTTTAGTATTCGAGGAGGAAGGGAATATAAAATGGATTTGTATGTGTTGAGGTTAGCAGAAGATGGACCAGCAATAAGAAATGGAAGGATGAGGGTGAGTAAAATGCAGTGTAACATTTTTTTGCAATATGTACAGATATGTTTGTTGGTGGGTTCAAAGAGAAAGCAATTTTTTAGTCTCTGATCAGGTTTTAAAGAACTAATGCCAAATACTTTTTGTAATATAAACTCATTCGGTAGGAGTTCAAGAAATTAGCTGATACATAGTGGATCTGTGTAGTTTTCTTGCAGAAAAATGTATTATTTCTACTTGATAATAGCCTTTACTGTGTTATAAATTTTCTCATTATATATTTTCCTTCTTATCTAAGCAACTGAAAAATTTCTGACAAAGTTTGATGTTTCTTGGATAGTAATAGCATAATTAATAATTATGTCTCTAATCACAAAAGCAAATTGACAACTATAGGACATATATTGGATAACTTGGAAACCTAAGACATCATCTGTGTTACTTGTCTAATTTAAGCAAGTTGACTTTGTAGTGTTAGCTAAATTTGCTTATTGATATTACTCAATCTTGTTTGTAGGGATCATGAAAAAAAAAAAAAATGTTCTATGTAGGAAAAATAACCTAATCAAAAATAGATGGCTTTAATCTGTCCAATTGTGATAAAGACGAGGTATAAACTCATCCAAACTTGCTGATACTTTGCAGAGTAGTGAGTACACAAAAAGAAGGACAGAACATAGACAAGTCTACCAAGAGTCAGCATAAATAATTTTTTATGTATCTAATTAGTGCAGGCATGTTCAACCAGTATATAATTATAAAGATGGGCAGTGAAAATTGTGTTCTGTACAGTGGCAACAGCAGATTTTGCAAATATCATGGTTGTTACACATATTCGCTTTCACAGTTCTAACAATTTGATCAAACTGGGTGTCTTACTGAAAGACCACTGTGTTTCTGTATATAACTCGGGAGATTTACTGTGCTTCGAGTCAGTCTTAACTTGACCACTTTGTAGAATTTTAAAATTCAGTTAGTCCTTAGTTGCATCATGGAATGCAAGCCCCTGGCACTGGGAGCTTGCACAAGGTAATGGTGGCACGAGCAACCCCAGTGTTGTGAAAGCCAATGGGGTAGGCAGGCAGGCAGGCAACTGGCAATTGAGAAATACTCCCACAGTATTTTCTGTGTCAAATATAGGTAAATTTGTGCTGCAGATAGAACTTTAACTTAAGAATATCTTCTCTGGTGAGTGCTTCCATTCTTTCCTTTACTGTAGCATTATCATAGTCAGTTGTTCCTAATAAGAAACCATAAGCAAGACGTACAGTAGCACCATAATGTTATTAAAGATGGGGGGTAAATTGTGCTTTTAATAAGCTCTGGAATTGCGTATTTGGAAACATATGGCTGAGAATACAGAACAATAGAAGAAGAATGCCTTTGAAGAGAGTTCATTTCAAATAATAACCTGTATTAGGTAGAAAACTAAGTTATTAAAATATGTGCGTCATTTGAGCAAACTGGTACTAAAGGATAAAATTAGACTATCCACCCTGTAAATAACCAAAATATAAAAAGTGTATAACACAAATAGGGTTGGGTGGTTTTTTTTCAATTACATTAGGAAAAATCCTGTATGTTTTAATGAAAATTGTTCATATACTTTCAAAAATAACGTAGTTTAAAGTTTTTTCATTGCTGTGGCTATAATATATAGCCAAGTGTTATTCTGGCCGGATAGTTGTAACTGGGCTTTTTTCTCTCCTTTAAAAGCATCATTCTTTGGAACCAGTTTTACCCTGCAGCCTTGTCACCAAGCCTTGTCTTTTATTCTCCTGTTTAACAGACGTTTTAACCTGACAAATGGGTTTGGAACTTGCAAGACTTTTATCTTCAGTGACCTGTAACTGATGGACAGTAGAAGCTCAAGAAACAGCTTCTCCAAAACAAAAGTAGAAAAACCCTAAAAATTAATAATTGCTGAAAGCAATAGAGTACACAGGAAGATGAGCAAAGGAAGCAGAGTTCTGAACCTGTCTCTCCTTTCCTAAGTTTACATCACCCATTAAAATGCATGTTCATTTCCCACTTCTTGACTGGGACCATCAACCTGCTTGTTGCATCTTTGTACCTCTGTGTTTCATAGGTGCATCTCCATAGCAAAATGTGGAAAAATCTGTTCAGTTCTTCTTGCTTTATGTGCCATCATCATTAAAGATCAGATTCTCTGATCCTAGGCCTTCAGCACTGGGGATAGCAAAACATACTTTTGTGGTAGGATCTTATCAGGACCACTTACCAGCTAATAGTTCTGGTGACCTACTTGTCTCCATTATTTTTTTGCTTTCTGTTTCCTCCTCCTCCTCCTTCTTTAATTTAACCGAAGCCTTACAGAAAAAACATTGAAGCAGATAACACAAGGTGCAGATCATGCTTATAGAAAAATAATACACAGAAGTCCACTGCCATTCCCACTCATGAAGCAAAGGGGAAAAAAATGCAAAACCAGCTAAGTTGTTGAAATGAAAATTTATATAATTGACATTACCTGTTGAGCATTCAGATGTAATAAGTAAACATATTTAACAAATAACATTTTGTTTTCAATATAGTTATGACCAGCAAAAGTCCTGATAAAGACAAATTCACATTTATATAAAGCTCCCTTATTTTGCAGAAATAAATAAAATAATATAAATTACCTTAAAATAATAGAGCTGTATCTATACTAGTGGGTTTATAGAATGGTTTAATTGAAGCAATGTGATCTTTAACTGAAGACAGCTTCAGATAGGCAAGTCAAAATCTGCATGTTTACTCTGTTAGTGGACACTGCAAAACTACAGCAATGGGATGAGCCCAACAGCTATATTCCAGTTGGACACATGTTAAAAAATCTGAAAGTCTATCAGCACACATTCAAAAGGTTCTGAGGTCTAAATACATGTAAATGTGTTGAGTGTTACAGATGCAGAGTATAAATTTAAAGAAGTAAAAGCTATATGATTATAGCTATAGCTATAACTATGAAATATGTAAATAAAGAACCAGAACGGAACTGTCTCTTGTAAAAGAAAATTGAGTAGATACATTACTGAGTAAGGTAAGCATGAAATAAGTACAATATGCCAATAATAGGAGCAAAAAGAAATTGAACAAAAAGACAATGATGAAACAACATGAAGAAACTGACATCAAAATTGGGGCATCCTTCTGAGAATTTCAGTTTGATCTTCAGGCTTTTATGAACTCCCGTGAGGCTTATGAGCAGCTTAGAGAACAAATTCGTGGAATAAGCCCTGGAAGTGATAGTCTTCCACTGACCCTGCCAAAACTCTCTGGATTTGTAAAAACTGATGAAAGGGGGGAAAAGGTTTCATGAAGTTTGTTATTGCATCACCATTTCCATCATAAGTTCTGGTCTCCCTTCCCATTGGGAATTGCATGCTAGGCACTTTGTGGGTTTTTTGGAAACAAATCCACCAAGAACCATTCCATTTTAGGGTTACAAGATCTAAAATAGTCTTTAATTGCCCTTCATGACAGATGGAGCTTTCTACTTTGATTTTCTGGGGAATTGTTCTGGGAATTAGAAAGGTAGTGAGTAGTGAGGTGATGTCATACAGAGTTCATCAGTCTTACCAGCATATTGCTCTTCTACAAGGATCCCTTTTGTCAACCTACATAGACACTGCAGTTAAAGTTAACAAAGTTCAGCAAGTTATTCCCTTAAAAACAGTTTAAAACATTCACAGGCTTATTACACTGTTCATAGTCATGGCACTTCCATGTGCACTGAGACTTTATTTGGGTCCATAGACTCTGCAGAAAGTCCAAGCATGCATCCTAGCTGAACCTGGATTCATCTATCATTAGATATGGAAAGGAAATGCCCATCAAAGGACACATAAATCTACAGGAAAAAGTGCTTCTTCATATATGTCCTCTGCCTGCATGGCTGGTAAATTGTTCTCAAGCAGTGTTGGAGAGCCACAGCCATAACTGTGTAGCTTCATATAAAATCATATGTCAGGAGGTCGTATACCACAATTAACTTTGGCAAGATTTTACTGCAGTTCATGAATGAGACATATGGAGATTGCTCGTAGAAGACTGCTGTAAGGGAGAACCTCATCACTACACTGGAAGTAAATACAGACCCCTCTTAATTCTGACAGCTGCGCAGATAGGAAGCTCCAATAGTGAATTCTGAAAAGTCTACCTATGTCTGTGCTCCATAAGACAAGAATGTATTATAAGAACCACAAAAAACATTTGGAGAATTACTAGTGTCTTTTGTATCTTATCCTGAACTGGCAGAGGCCTGAGCACATCAGGATTCCATTTCTCAAGCAAACCTAACATCAGGGGAAAAAAATTGGGAATAGCTGGTGATGGCAATATTAAGTGAAGTTGCAAGGCCTAGTCTCAGAGTAGGGCAAGAATGTGCCACACACACTCTCAGTCACAGTCATTCTGAGTTGAATCGGTCACCAGAGACAAGGGGCACAACACAGGCAACGTGGAGCACAGTCCCCACAGCCTTTGAAGATTTAGACACTACTGGCAACAGTTTTACAGGTCAATTTAGATAAGGCTCATGATAACTCTTTTTTTTTTCCTCATATTGAGCAGAGCTCTACTTGCAGATCTTTATCGCTTCCTGTCTTATAGATGGGGAACTACTGACTGCTCTCAGGAGAATTGTTAAGCATGGTCATAGTGTTTGTTGGACATAAGATTTAATCAACAGATCTCTTATTGCCTTGAATGATATCTCCTGCAGCCAGCATGTTTTTTGAAACCAGTGTCAAACAAAGAGCCTGTGGCTGAGGGCTGCAAAGCTACAGAGTAAAGTGAAATTCTTGAAGAATAAGGGAGAAATGTGCTTTTTTGTACACAGTGTGCATCTGTGTCATTTTGTCACTTTGTGAGTTACATCCTTTTTTTCACATCTTCCACAAAAGTCATACATCTCATCTCTGACATTTCTGGTTTCACTGTCTTGTCAGCTCATTTTTCTCAATCCACATACACCAGTTAGCCCTATCTCCAGTTTCTTCATATCTCCTTATGCTACATTATTTTTCTGTTGCAGATTTTTCTTGTATACCTGCAGAAGAGTCATCTGAAATATAAGCACAGCAGAATTTTATATCTATCATAGTTTGTAGTCCTGCTTTGACTCTTCAATCTTTTTTCCTGTTTGTTGCTTTTCCTATGGTCTGGATCCTTCTTTTTGTTTCAGTTGTACACAGTTGGAGATAAAAACAGGCACAAGGGACAAGAAGCTCCTACAGTGTCAAGTATGAGCTTCTGTGTTGTTACATAGGAATCTGTGTGGCCTTGCTTGGTCTGTTCCATGTTGCCAAATAAACAGCAGAGTGATGCTCACAACAGTAACCAACCTGTGCTATGGACATGTTTGTGACATTCTGCAAACTAGTAGAATGTATTTCATAATTTCCCTTAATAATAGAATTCACACCTACCTTATTTGTGGTTATTCAGAAACCTTCACCCACCTATACTAAGAATTATTCCTACCAAAAAGGGAGAAATCAGTATTCAAGAGCCAAGGTTAAAAAAAATGCAGGCAGACAAGAGGGAGTATGTCTCTTACTTATAATGAAACAGAACTTAAGTTTCAAGTCATGGAGGATATAAGTATTGCATTTGAAAAACTGTTGTCAAAATCCTTGTATCAGCATTCAACAGCATTCAAAACTGACATTTTCCTCTTTGTATGTGTCCTAAATCAGGTTTGCAATGAGAGGGACAGAGCACCTATGAAACTCATAACCTGATATTAAAGGCCTCTCATGCCATAGGAGACATAATTTTAAGTCCCAGGCTTCTAAGCAGTAGGGTGCCATGTAACAGCTAGCTGTTGCTAACTTATGTCTCCCAGAATAAATTAATTAGCATTAAGGCTCCTCAGGCTTCTCAAAGGAGTAGGTAGTATGTGGGCATCCAGGTTCTGTAAATGCTGTATAACAGTGGAGTTTAACAAGGGAATCTAAACCTGTCTCCCCGAAGCATGACACTCCCAAACATCTTAAGTCAGGCACAAAAATCACTTGAGTTTCTTCTGGGTTCAGTGGGCAGATAGTCAGAGATGAGTTATGTCCCTACAGCATTGTAATGTCTTTTATACAACACAAACCAGAATTCTCTCTTTTGTTTTCATCATGGGGTTCTTTTCCATTTCAGCTTTCTTGATTACTTGTTGTTGCACACATTTATTTTGGTGTTCATCTAGTCATTTTATCACTGTATCTGTTTTTAGCAGTCCTTGATTTAGAGGTTTTTAAAAGATCTGTCTTCTGTTTCCACCAGTTAAGGAATCATTCTGTGTCTGAGCTGTCTAATACAGCTTCCATAGACTCTTCTTTAAAATCCATGTCAACATGTATAAAGTATCCCCACTGTTTTTTAAATGTTTTGGGGGGTTTTTTGTAGATGTTGTCTTGCATCTCAGAGAAGACAAAATCCAAGCAGAAGTGGCTGGGATGCCACATACTGGTTTGTGAGATTCCCATTGCATGGCCAAATTTTGTACCAGAAACCACATTCAGTTCCTGTAGTTTCACACACCACGTACCTTCTCTCTTCACATTATTGTTGTATTAATTCAATCCCTCCAAAATAGAGTCTTTGGTTTTTGCCCTATTGCTAAAGGAAATGGGTGAATATGAAAAAGCACTGATCATCAACAGGACTGATTGTTTCCTGTCAGTGACCATCAAATAAAAGCTCAAAAGGAAGAAGAACAGTTTCTTACTCTACAGTATACACAAATCTTTAAGAGCATGTTGCCATGCAGACCCCACAATTTGAACTGGCGTAGAGCCTCTCATAGATTTCTTGTTAATGAAGAACAGAACATCTGTTTGGGATGTAGACTATTTCCTACAGCCTGAAGTGAAAAACAGCTAAGATGTCAGTAAGTACAATTATCAGGAACTAGCTCATCTCAGCTTGACAGTGATTAGAGTAAAAAAGCATTAAAAAAAAGGAGAGAAACAGTAGTCACACAGTAGAGAGAGTGGCTGACAGATACAGACATTTCTGTGTATAATCAAGAAAGCTGCAGCAAGGAAATGGGAAGAATGCAAGAATAGCTTGATCAGTCATCACCTTTTTACAGACATTTAGGACAGGCACAGTATCCAAAAGTGAACTAAGGATTTACCAGTTTACTCCTTAATTCTTGCTACAGCAAACTTTAGAATCCTATTTTGAATTGGAAAGAAAGCATAAGACTGACATATGCTGCTGAGTGAATCTCCAGATTCTCCAGGTCCTAAAAGGCAGTGAAGTCTTATGTTCAGAATTTTGGAGAAAAGTGGTTATTTCTGTTGGAAAGCCTCTTGCAAGTTTACTCTAGTAACAGCAAAAATAAGGTGGAAGGAGCAGTGGGAGGTCCTAAGAGCCAGAAAGGTCTTCTCCAAGTGGTGTGCTGGGCGTAGTAGAGATTCAGCTGCTGAGTACTTGATGTGAGTGAGGGCTTGAGAAGGCTGACAGAAACCCCAGTGAAAAATCACTAATACTTGGATATGCCCACACATAAAGGACTGAAGTATACTCCAGGAGCACTCCAGGAACATACAATTCTCCATGAGCCTTGATTTGACTAAGGTCTTGTGCACGCATCTGGAAGACAAATGCCTACAGAGAGGCTCATGCCAGTTAAGTAGCCAATCTTTTCTATATAAGCAGCTCTCATTCTGAAAACCTGCAGCATACCTGGCTTACTTCATGCACCAATATAAATCTTACCTTCATAGTAAGCGTTCAGTGAATGTCAACACTGTCATTACAATGGAACAAAAAAAAACAAAGATATTCTTAGTCTCATCCACTTATTCTGTGATTTGTGATCCATCTGAGCAGTACAGGAAGATGTTAACTATGCTTTCCCACCAATTCTCATGTCCCTTTGGGGTAATCTCAGTCACACTTCAATTCCCTACTACATACATCACTGTCCAACCTCACTTGTAGTGAGGCTAGATGTGATTGATCTGAACTCCAAGAATTCAACTGGGATGCTCAAGCATATGAGCTGGATGCCATCCTGTGGCAAGAGGAGCTTGATGCTGGGTTAGTGTAATTGGAAAAACTTGAGGAAGAATATACTGACATGCAAACATAAAGCTGATCAACATTCTACTGTCTGCACAACAAAGAAATGCAAAATGAGGTCCTCAGGGATCCTGAACATATTTTGACAGTATAAAGTTTAATAAATCAAGAGTGAATTAACTGTAGGTGAACTATTATTCAGCATTTATATAAAAAGCTATGTGCATCTTTTAGAATTTGTTTGCAGAAAGGTAAGAAGTATTCTTCTCACACACATAATTAACATCATTCTTGAAAAAATGTATTCAGTTTGATACATTCAAAGCATCTTTGTAATTCCATGCCTAGCAGCAAAATCCTTCAAGCCAGCTATGAAAAAGAACAAGTTAATAATCTTGATACAAATAATTTAGTATTAAATTTAAAGACTAAACTACTTAGTTGGCAGATAAGCATCATATTTAAATCTGGAGTTTATGGAATATTTATAAGGTTTTCAGGTCTAAAAAGTTAATTAACCCTAACTTAAAAAATTAAGAATCAAGAGTATTAGAAAAAAATGAACACACCACGTGATGCTGCTCTGATTACTGAAATGCTTTGTCTGGCAACAGGAATGACAGAGGCAGCTTCTCTTCTGTGTTTTCCCCAACCCACAACAAGTAGAAACTGGGAGAGGTCACCTCTGAAGGTAAAATGGTACAGATAGGAGGCCCATTCCTATGGCCCACCAGCCCAATATCCTCACCCCAAGAAGGACATGTAAAGGATGCTTAGAAAAGGAATGAAATGATTAGGACAAGTATGAAATGATTCTTCACTATGTATAACCTCCAAGCCACTGGCAATCAGTAGTTTATGGAATTTCTGTGTTAGAACTCACAGTTAGTGTCTAGGACTATTTTTTTACCATTTATTTCAATTTACTCATGCTTTTGACATTCCTGATATACTATGTCAATGGATTACAAGTCTAAATGCTTGCATTTTTTGGAAAAAAAAACCTCTCCTTCAAACCATTTCTCTATCTATCACATTCATTTGGAGGTGGAAGCTCTGGAATAATCTGCAGTTTTCAAGATATTGGTGCTCCTAAATGACACAATGATGGCTTCTTCTTTTTTCTCCATTCTCCCCCTAACAGTTAATATTCTGTTTGCTTTTTTGACTGTGCTGACATTTTCAGCAAGGTAGTTACAAGACTATGGGATCTGTCTCTTCAGAGGTAATGGCTGGCTTAGAGCAATGGTGTGTGTGATTTTCCACGTGTACTGTACTTAGTGCTTAGCACTTGGCACCACTGAATTTCACATACTGCTTTAGCACGCAGGATCGTGCTATCTTTTTAGAGCTTTTAAGTTTAAATTTTACAATCCTGCGTGGTAACGTGTTGCCTGCAAGTCTCCTCACCCCGATCTTGAACCTCTTCACACTTACAAGTACGCTGAACAGAATAATCACTATGGTAAAATCTTTTGATTGTGAAAGTTGACCACTTATTTAAAGCATTTTTTTTCCTAGAATTTAATCTCCTACCTAGGAGATCCTATTCTTTTTCATCCCACAGCAGAGCCTTTACTGAAAGCTTTACTATTAAAAGCTTTCTGAAAATGTCAGTATACTAACCAGATCACATTTATCTCTATAGTCATTGAGAGCTCCAGTGACCTGCAACAGATCTGTGAAGAATGGCTTCCCTCTACAATAGCCACTACACTGACCCTTCCCCACTATATCATCATTATCCATGTGCCAGCTAACCCTCACCATCCTTATTGCTTCCTTCCGTCTGCTCAATTGAACATGAGACTCACTTGGTTACATTCCAAAACCATTCTTAAAGGCTGGTGTCAGACTTGCCACTTCCCATTGCTCTGCAATTCAGAAATTTACTGATTTAAGCAGCAGATTATATTCTATAGCCACTAGTTCAGAAGCTTCATATCCAAATTCCTTTACAATTGAAGATAAAAGTCATCTGCTTCTGGAGGTCTCTGACTATCCGTTTCATCAGTCTATTATAAAAATCTTTGCCCCTGCCATTGGAGTCAGCTCCTCATTCACCCCTGTGGTGAGCAGACCCTGTGAAACAGTTTTGCTGCCCTCCTCTTTAGTGAACATTGATGCAAAAAGTCAATCTGTTTTCTGCAGTCTTTTCTACCCTGTGCCCAAACTATGTTTTGAGATCTGACAGGCTCCATGCCTCTGGCATGCTTGAAAATACCTTCTTAGGTCTAACATTTCAGCATTTTTCCTCCTCAAAATCTTTTTGTGGTTTTACCTTTACATAGAGTTAACAGAGTTAACTTTTCTTTTCTGTTTTGCTGCTTGGATGCAACTTTGGATGATGCAATCTCCATGCCCAGGCTTCTATGTAGCATCTATAAAATCAACTTTTCAAATCTTGAATTTGCTTTGCTTTTCCCTGACAGGACCTGCCTGACACCATCAAGAAAGCACCAGAAATTTTTCTTCTTCCTTTTTCACAGTGTCTGCTGGTTCCCATCCATGATTGTAGTGATGACCTACATGTTATTAATATTAGATTAAGTTACACTGAGGAATCCCATTTCTATTTTTAAAAAATAATAATATATCAATTAAATCCAGTGGGGTAATGTATTTTCCTTTTATCTTTCACACCTTTATTTCACATATGCATGGATTATTTTGCAGCACTGCTGTGGAAGGCATCAAGTTTTCTGTAGTACCAGAAGTCCACTTTGCTGTCTTGTTAGCCACGCACAACAGACTACATTTCTCTCTCTTGCACTCACTATTCTCACTCACAAATACTCAGTCAGGCACATTTTCCACTTTCCAAGTTCTTTCTCAAATAGCATATCTAATGTTTCTCCCTCTCTCAGGAAAAGGTGAAAAAGTGAAAAGAAAAAAGCCAGAGCACCTGCTGAGGAGCAGTGCAAAGGCCATTTCTTGCTCTGCACCATGTCCTGTGGCCCCTCCTTCCCCTTCTTTTGGGCAAGAGGCAACAGCAGTTAGAAAGGGTTCAGCATTTCCAGGGGTAAGAAGCCACAGCTGCTTAAATAGCTGGTTGGCCACAGAAAAAAAAAAAAAAAGAGTTTGTCACTCTAAACCTTCATGGATGGTTAGTTCAAAAGTGGCATGGGACACATTATTGTAATTCCTCCAAAGAGAAATGCCATGTCTCCTGCTGAGACATCCTAGCTCACATACCTGAAGTGCACTGGAGGGAGTCCAAGATTAACAGTACCCCATAGCTTTGCTCAGGCTGCATCTTACACTTGGGATTTCCAGGCAATAGAGATTCTCTGCTGTGAGGAAATTTGCACAGCAGATATCCAGCCTGTATCTAACTCCAGGCAACAATATTAGGGCTTGACAGCACTTGGAAATTCACCAAAATAGGTATTCTGGAGTTGCTATTTGGTCTCCAAGTACAGGCAATTTTTCAGCCTTTTGAAGTCATTAAGAGTAACAACAGCAACAACTTACTATGTAAAAAATGTTTATGTTATAAAAATAGAATGCCCACATAAAAAGAATTAAGTGTAATTAGTGTCTTTCCTGAGGTTTAATTATAAAATACATTAATAAATTGACAGCTAACAATGCCCTCCATACAAATCATTTGAGGCTGCTTTCATCATTAGATTTAATATAGAATGAAAATGTGCATACACAATTAATTTAATTTCATGCAACTGGGAACTATACACCTGCTTAGAGACTGTTCCTCATGCACTGACGGAGACAAACATACACAAGGCTATCTTCTGTAGTTTAAAAGCACAGTCAAGCAAAGAAAAACCTCTTTACTACATTAAAGCTAAATGTGTTTCTTTCTGGTTTACCCTGCTTCTAAAACTCTGTTTGTATGTATGGTTGCTTTTTGTACCAAGGCCGGTAATAATTACTATAAAATATGGTCAGAACAAAGGCTCTGCATAAAAACTCATGTGTACTAGAGGCAATTTATTCTAATGATTTGGAGAAGCTTTGCAATTTTCTTACTAATTAACCTATCAATAGCGATGTCACTTAAACATTCCTTAGGAATATTATCTTCTCATTATTGCCAGAAAACATGCTGCCCAATTTTATAGCTCAGTTGTTCTTACGCATGGATGGAGTGTCTGAATTAACTTGAAGAGAAACAGTTTTTTTTAAGAAATATTTCCCATACACACAAACTACTTTCATAATTACATTTCAATCATTAATATTCAAATTTCAAAGCATTAAGGGGGTGAAGCATTCTGTGTTTACTTTGTGCTTGCACACTGTAAGAATATAGTAGAGGAGGATTCTCTTTACCGAAGGGCATTGGGTCAGGAGGAGAACCAGTGGGTTTGGGTAGGCCAAAACAGCATGGAAATTCACCAAGGGTCATATTCTTTAGGAAGAAAGAAACACAATGCAAAATCAATGTGTGTAAAATTTCCAGATTCATAGCTGCAAAGAGCATGTTTCTTCAGCATAAATACAGCTCAGGCAGCAGCCATGCAAGCTTCCCAGCCTGTCTTGCCAATGTCCTTCAGCCTTAAACTGGCGAGAACATCTGGAGGATGTGGAGGCTGATCACTCCTGTGTGGTAGTCTTTGCTGAATACCGCCAAGAAGGTTACAAATCAGAGCTGATGCCAGTTTAGGGGGTGTCCACAAATGCAGGGCCTGCCTGTTGGGAGCGGGAATGGGTCCATCCGTCCGTTTTGCATGACGGGCCACCAAACAGCTGCCAGCCTTGCCAAGGGTTCATCTCAGCTCCACACACAGATCCCATGCTATGACACCTTCAAATTAAATTTTATTCCAAAGAGCTGAAGGCAGTCAGTGGCTTTGTGAGATTAAAATACTCCAACTCCAGGGCAGTGCTCTCAAATGCTTTCCCTGCTGTTTGAGGGTTTAAGCCTTGCTGATTAGGATGCATGTGTCCTCTCAGGCGGTTATGCAAAAACTGTACACAAATGGCATGGGAGCTGAAGGTATTATCATAGGGATGGCCAACTCTCCAGATTTGGGGAATTGTTTTTTCTGTTAATTTCTTAACAAAAATGAAATCAAAAAGTGTAACCTGACCAAAGACCTAAATGCCATGCAAAGCAATAATGTTGCTCTGATGAAGTTTATATTTTAAATGTTCTGATATTTCATCTGAAAAGCTTTATATGTCCACAGAAGGCAGCTTGCTGAAATGTCTATTAAAAATAATGGTCTGATATTCAAATGTGTCGCTTTCCACAAAAGGAGATAATGCCACAGGGTCACACCCAATAATAAGATTTAGACTTTCAAAGTTCGATGCTGCAACACCTGTTAGGTGGCTGGTGTCCCACTAGGTGAAGAGTGAAGATTAAATATGTCAGAACTATAGCCAAGCAGTCTGCAAAGAAAGTATAAAAGGTGACAAGAGAACAAATATATTTAAAGAAACATGAAGAACTAGAAAAAAAGAGGTCCATTGCTTGCTGAGAACATGCAGATGGCTATAATACTGATTGCTTTCTTTTTATCAGTCTCCACTGAGATGTTCTGAAGAAGCATAAACAAAGGGAGTTCGGTATAAATTGGAATAGGGAGAAAACTGTTTAAAGCACACTTAGATTCAAGTTCTTAAAACTTGCTGATGTTTGTGTCTGCTCAATGACTAAGGGAAAACAATTTATAGACTATTAGTAATTATGTCCAAGAATCCATGGGGGTTCAAGAAAATTAGAAGCAGACACATTTTTTTAAAGTCAAATAATAAAGTGCCTTTAACTTTCATTCTCAGAAATAATCTGTGACAAATTTTAAAAAATGTTGGGAAAGTCTGTCATGTAAATTGTGAAAAGCTAATCTTGTCACACCTCTCTAATTTCGCTTTTTTATGTCTGATTTTCATTTTTATTTCTTTGTGAAGAAAGGGGGAGGAGAATGTACAGTCTTCTTTTCACTTTTCAGCACCACCTTCTATGAAATTCACAGAAAAAGGATGAGGAAAAAGGTTTTAGGTGAAACCCTTGTAAAGTGATTACTGAAAATAATCCCTCTCAAAGGCTGCTTTGTATGGTTTGCTCCTGAATAGTAATTACAAGTGTAAAATTTCAAGTGTGGTTCTGACGCTTTAGGATGAAACCAGCTCGGTTCAATATATCATTAATAATTGGAGACCCATTGATAAATAATAAAGTAAAATTCGCTGATGCCAAGATATCACTATTCATGGAGAGTTTAAAAGGACTTAGTGGAACTGACTGACTTAGATTTCAAAATGAAAATTTCATACTAAAGCAGTCAATTTGATAAAATTCACTGAGGTACACTGTGCTCAATTTAGGGCAGAGAAATCAATGTAAAATAGGGGATAACTGCCTAGACCATACTGTTGGGGATAATCTCAGAATCCAAACTGACTGTGAATTGCAAATCTGATGTTACAAAAAGGCAAAGGATTCATTTTGGGAACCTTATTAGTAAGTGTTTCTTCTGCTTGGGAAGAATGTTATCATTTTGATCTATTGTGCTTACCACCCACCTTTGTAATATCTCCAGTTTGGAGACTGTGGACAGACTTGGAAGGGTCTGGAAGAGACCTACAGAGAAATCCCATGTGTGGTATAAACTGCAGGAATCAACTTTTGATCCTAAAAAGAGCAATGAGGATCCCATATAACAGGCACTGTTGTTTTTGGACCTGATTTTATGCTTGTCATTACCTCTGGGCTCATCTTGGTGGATCTTCAGTTTGGGGGTATAACTAAACTCCTCTTAAGCAATCACTGCATTTAAAAAAGGCAGAAATAACTCAACAAATCTAAAAATTACTTCTGCAATAGAAAATATGAGAGAGCAAGAACATTTGAATGCCTGGACAGAGAAAAAGCATACAGCATGGTTTCCTCCCAAAAAAGCCATAAGAGAATCTACATCATGAAGGGAAAGGAAGGAGAGGTTATAAATGTTTAATTGAAGAAAAAAGAAAAAGAAAAAAACAAAACCAAAAACCAAACAAGAATAGGAATTTGTACCTTACTAGCACATGGGGAACCACTCCTCAGTCAGGGTTTTCTCTTTTGTATGAATTTCCCAGATATGAGTGTAAAGTCTAATTGAAGCTTTTCTTGGGTAAGAGTGTTGGCAACTTTTCCTTGTTGTTTTCCTTATCTAATCAGAGCTGGGCTTGTGCTGCAAAGGCAGTACAATTCAGCTGTACATGAGTCAGCCACCAGACACAAAATCATGGAACACTATTAGCCCACTGCTCTTACAACTTTTCATTATACCTCTGGTCTCACGCTTTCTGATGTAAATTTCAGAGCACCTAATATTTCCAAACTTGTTTCTCTCACCTCCTTCAGTCGCATAACCAAGATGCTGGATTTTTCTAAACTTTCCCAAGTTATTTGCACATAATATTTCATAATAAAGGGAAATAACAAAACAGCTACAATATTTTATAGTAAAAGAAAATATCAAATCAGCTACATGCTGTCTACAGAGAAAAAATATTCTAATTCAAAAAAATACAGAAAAGGTTACATTAATACAAAATGGTTGCTGCATAGTGACCAGTAAAAACAAAAGAAAGGCAAAGAGCAAGGAAAAAACATGACATTAACTTAACCTTTTTACATATTAAACTGTATTAAAATCTTTCTGTCTTTTTGCTCTGGAGTGCAGAGAATTTTATTTGAAGGACTGTATGTTCTCTAGGCAGCTTCCAGTACTCATTTTAAAAGCTATTTGTCAAGGAATGTTAAAAACACCTCTTTCATTTGCTCTAATCTGTCACTTATCTCAAAACATGCTAGCAAGAATATTTTAAATACCTTCTGCAAAATATGGTCTATTCAGGCAATGTGACACAAAAAAAAGAACTGTCTTTAAGCCTGTGAGTTTACAGGATTTCCACTGAGTTTAATTGTTTCATTACATTTAGAAACAGGTTTTCCCAGACTGGTTGTATTTTGTCTGTCTTTGGCCTGACTAGTATCCTTGTGGGGATTTCTGTGTTGTGGAAGTGGTAACATAGATTTTCTATTTTTGCCCTGAGTTTGTGCACCAACTACATTCTATCAAACGCTCCAAAAGTCAGGATGATGCAGAGACCTGCATGGCCAGACCTGGGGGAGATCTCACCATGATCCAGGGAGCACCTTTGCTGCACATCACTGTGGCCTGGAGGTTGTCAGGAATATTTCAAGTTGTGCACTGCATGGTACAACCAAATGCATTTTTCCTAGAAGAGAAAATCCACTAAGGCAGAAATTTGCACTGCAAAGATAAGGCATTTCCGCACAACAATATCCTGATTTTTTCCTTCACTGTTCATTCTGCAGTGTTTACAAAGTAATAACAAGGCTAAGATGTTTTATTTGGATCAATGGCTTTTTGGTTAAGCGAGGTACCGGCATAGATTGTTTGCAGGATCCTGGGAGAGTTCCTAAATCAAATTGAAGCTTCTACTGCCAAAGTATGAACTCCTATTGAGAAACGCTGCTTTTAGTAGCATTCTTTCTGTCTCTGAACAGAAGTAGGAACTAGATAACTTCTTGACATCCCTTTCAGTTATCTTTGATGCCAGGTGTCTTACTGACATTTCATATAGTGCACATTTATTTGGTAAATACTGTATTTCAGACTCAAGAGGGAAGACCTCTGAAGGATTATACTTTTAGCTGACAGAAGTACAGTAAAACAGTTCTGCAAAACAGGAGCTCCAAAGGCTGTGGTGCTGCTAACACGAGGCTCTCATGTCATCTCACCATGTTCCTTGTTTAACTTCCTCAAAGTGAGTGGGCAGCTGAACAAGCAGTAGAGCTCCTGCTCCCTCCATGTGCTGACTGCTGCACTCATCAGGCACAGCAGAAAGCAACTGCTCCCCTGCACAGGGAGAAGGTTTCCAGTGTCAAAAGCCGGCCAAAACCAAAACATACAGGTTGGAGGAAAAGTTGGGAGGGAAACTGTGGTGCACGGGAGTCACAGACATCAGTGCCACATTTTACTGCTGTAGAAATAGAGGCAGAAAAATAATAATGACACTAACTCTGACTAGAGATGAGTGGCAGAAATCCATAATCAGAGCCCTGGAGTTGGCTGCTCTAACTAGACAGCTCAGCCACAGGCTGTGCATACTCCCAGCAAAATACATCTGTGGTTTAAATAGTTCAAAGCATGCTCTTTGAACTCTAGCAAACCTGCATTTCCCATACCATAGCACTAACCTTTCTTTGTTTACTAGTGTGCTTTGTAACAACTTATTTTGGTGTGAAACTTTACTACCAAGATTTGGATATTCAAATGATGGAAGTTTGTATTTGTGCTTTGAACCTCTCTTTTTTCAGCAAGTTAAGAGCAACAAAGTCCTTCTCAGGTTCACACAACACTGCAATTTAAGGTGTAGCAAAGACAATGTTCCAGTGATTCCAACATATCAAGCGATTCAACAAAAACCTCTCACATGTAAAAGATGTGAGGCAAGTTACAAAGGCATTACACTGATTTCAGCAGAGCACAAGCAGCATTTGATTTACCATATTCAGAATCCACTTTGGAGGTTATTTGATCTGCCAGTTCTATCCCTCAGACAGACAGGAACAAATTTACCTTGATGTGTCTGTCTGTCATTCAGGTAACCTGTGATCCATCGAATATGTCTCTTTCTGAAATGCTCATTTTACTGCAATTCTGTCTGACTCAATATTCTTCTTACCTGACAGGTAGGAGATCAAATAATTGAAATCAATGGAGAAAGCACAAGGGACATGACACATGCCAGAGCAATAGAGCTAATCAAGTCTGGTGGCAGGAGAGTGCGACTGTTGTTGAAACGTGGGACAGGCCAGGTCCCAGAATATGGTGGGTTTTTATCTTTACATTTTTCTATGTGCATGATTCTATATAAATTAATTACATTGCTTTTGAGTTAAGTAGCAACTGAAGATATTTCTATAGTGTAATTTCCTGGGACATATTAAGTATGGGCTTAAGTGTTTACCTGAGTAGAGGTGGACTCACTCACATGTTTAAGTGTTTCCTTAGCCAAGGCCATATATGTGTGTACATCACTGTCACCTGCTGCCCTCCTGACCAGGCAAAGCCTTGTAAGATGTGCATTGGAGGAAGCACTTTGAACCTTTTAGGGAACATCTCTGAGTGTGCTGGGAGTTGCTGATTTGTCCATAAACTCTCCTTTTCTTCCTTTATTGGTACCTCTCTGTGCATTTTGAACCATAGCAGATGATCTTATTGCCATGAAATTGAGGGGCTCAAGTCGAAACTCAAAATATTAACAAGAATTTACTGCTTTCTTTGACAACTTTACCAATTATATTACCTCTGACTCTATAAATGGATGATCAAGTAGAAGTCAATTCTGAATTAAAAAGGGGATTCAGCTCATTATGGTGAGAAAACATGATCCATTCTTCCTATATTTTGCTTCAGAGGGAGTTCGGGGATTTTTTTGAGTATTTAAAAAAGTGTAAGTCATTTAGACTATATAGAAACATTATTTCATAACTGCAATGACAAGAAGTAAAAATAAATTATCCAAAGGTAATTTCAAAGACAAAAATCTCTTTTTAAAACCTGAAATCAGGGTTTACTCTATGGTACGGTGTGACAATGTCATATATTTACATAAGTTCTATGATGTGCACCTCTGGGCCTTAAATCTCTCAGGAAAAGGTATTTTTTTAATGAATAGTCCTTGACTTCTTTATGCTAGGCGGTCCAAAACTCTATATAACTTTTCTAATGTTACTTTTGAAGTTCCAACATCCTTTCCCATTAGAATCAGAAATTAGAGTAACATTTGAAAATTCAAAGTAATACTTAGGCTTAACTGTAGGTTCAGATCAGTGTTTGTTGCCGGCATAAATTCATTATTTCTCTTCATTAAGTCAGCTCCACTGAAAGTCAGTGCTTTCCTGGCTGTCAGTACACATGGTAATTGCACTCTTTTCTTCTCTAAACTAAATCTAATTCTGTGGCTAAGCCAATACTGAGGACAGTGTAGGGGTTTTTTCCAGCTTTCAAGAGCTTCTGAATAAGGCCAGAAAGGATGGGCCATAGCCCATTCATCTAGTGGTAAAGTTAGTGAATTATACTTTTGGTGAGTAGAAACAAAGCCAAAGTGGCTTTTCTGATAAAACGGTATTAAACATTTAATATCTGGAGTATAATCCTTTCAGAGAGACCTCCAGGAGAAATTCAGATGACCGCCAAAAGTGTTTTGTGGGGAGAGGTGGATGATTTTTAATGAAAGAACAAACGAGCATCCAGGACTGATAAAGTGATTAGTAATCCTTCTCAAACAGCAGAACTATTTACCAACAGTTCTCCAGTTCCTCAGAAAACAATCTATTAGGTTGCCATGAGCAAAGAATCAATTACAGTTCAGACCCATTCCAAATCTTTCTTAAAATTCCTGTTCTGAATGGCACTTAAACAAATCCAAAATTAATTTCCACTGTTTATATAATCTTACAAATCTGTACGTTATTCCAGAATCATTGGAAGGTTTATACAGATGTAAAAAAATTTCAGTGTAAATAGCACTGCTTTGGGAAAACAAATCTTCCAAAAGGTGTAAATGTACACAAACCTTCCTTTCCACAGAAGATCACAAGTAGAAAATGCATATAGAAATTCAGACACAGTTTTTAGTGCTAACAGAAAGAGACAAGGTGACTTTGCAGGATTGTTTAAAGCCAAGCCCACCATTTGAAACGGCATTTGGAATACTTAGCATTAGTTGAGTAAAAATACAGAATACTGAAAAATAAAAATTGCTCCAAAGAAATACTGTTTAATCAGACCGTTTTCCTAGCTTATAGTTCTGAACGGGATAACTAACTAGCTGTGCTTGAAAGTTCTGTTGTCCTACTGCACTGAAAAAGTGTTCAGGAGTTACTTCAGATATTGAAGCCCTCCTTTGGTCATCTCTCAAAGCTATGAGAAATACTCTAAGAACAAGGTGCACCTAAAATACATAGCAGCCTACTTTAATTTTAAGTTAAAAACAGAAATTAGCAAACAGAAATGATTAAAACTGGAGAGGCCAGAGGTCTCAAGAACGTCATATCTCAAGGGTAAGTCATTATGCTGCAAAGAAAATCTGTCAGAGACCCCCAGAAAGATCATCTTTTCCAGACAGTGGAAATCCAAATGCAGAGAAGATTGTGACATGAACTGTCAAGTAAGCTTGAGGATAAAATGGTCCTGAGAACAGCACATAGACTAGTCAGTATTTAGTAGCTCTCTCTTCTTCCCATCAGAATTTCACAGTTGAGATGTAATATGACTAACTGGAGATCTTTTTACTGAAAAAATCAGCTTTTTTTTTTTTTTTTTTTTTTTAGCAAGAACATGTCAGAAATATTTCTTATTCTCATTAGGGTCCAGCTCTGGAGAACTTCAGTGGGAAATAATACTTAGTTGAGCATAAAAATGCAAGGCTGGAGGACTGAGCCAGTAACAGGACTGTGATGGTGGATTGTAGCAAAAGCCCAGGGAGAAATGTAACAACAGTGCAAGTGTACCAGAGTCCTGTCCTGGATATTCTCTCTCAGTCTCTGACAAGCAAAATGGTCAGGGACTTCCCAAGTCAGTTGTAGTAGCGCTGTTTAAAGACATTTCCAACAGCAGCAGCATTTAGATGCACAGCACTAAAAAGAGGAGAGCTTGCTAGAGCTGCCTAAACCAACCTGCTCAAACCATCACATTATCATCTGTCAGTTTCCAGCTTCTTGATTTTCCCTGTACAGTACAATCGATACTTTCACATTTCAGTGCAATGTTTCTGTTAGTATCAAATATGGTGGTATATATTTAAGTGCGAGAAATATCAGTGTTTGAGTGATGATGATTGACATCAGTAAACGTTAAGGGAAAATCATCAATGGTAAGAAAGTAATCTGTGAAAGAAAAGAATGCGTATTGAAAAGAAGAAAGCACACAGGGAAGAAACAAAGAACAAGCTCCTGGAAGGGTGTAAATCTCCTGAATATGTCAGTTTATAATACCTGGAAATCTGTCCCTACAAGTACATCTTGGAAAATTCTGGCTTAGTTGAACCACTATTCAAATCTACTGTAAGAAATAGTGTGCTGCAAATGCAGAATTTTCGTCCACTACAACTGCTGATTTAACTTGAAAACAAATGCCAAAGATCCCAGAGCACTTCAGAGGCAGAAATCCCCTTGCAGCATGTGTGGTATCATCAATGTAAGGAAATGAGCACAGATACGATTAATATTCCAAAACAATAGCTGACTTCACAGCGGGGTGCAACAAAAGAAGCTTAGAAAACAGCTGTTTTATCACCCAGCATCTCAGAACATGTTTGCTGAGGGTAGGGATAGCCAGAGGAACTGTGCTTCCACTGAAGGTGAATTATTGCAGCTCATCCAAACCCCAAGAACATCACCATCATGTTTCATAGCAAATAGTCTGCCGGCTGTGTTCTGCAGAGAACCAAGTCATAGTAAGAAATCATATTACTGTGCAAGAAAGACTAGGAGTACTGCTGGGAATCCTGATCCTGAAACATACGTAATTCCTGAGAAGTCTGGCTGGAGAGAGTGTGGAGGTTTCATATGTGTCACAGGACACAAAACACACAGTCATCAGTGTAGCACTGAGCACTTCTCAGACAGGCATTAAAAAAGATTTGAATGAAGTGACAGACCAAGACTTTCCCTGCAATGGCTGCCTAATTCCCTGTGTATGCACCTACCTAAGAGCTTACTGACTTTCAGCAGGAGCTACTGGGTGTGCAACACTTCCAAAAATCTGTCCACACTGTGGAAACCTAATTACAGATGCTTTTTTATTTCAGGCTTTAGCCATAGCTGTATAAACACCGTGAGAAGACCATGTACTTTGTATAGCCAAACTCTGGGATGAAGTGCCATCCCTAAAAGCAAAATGTGAGAAAACTGTTCACAAAATCCCAGAATAGTAGCATTAAAAAGGAAGTAAAACTGAAAAATCAGTCTGTCTATCTAGCAATGAGTTCTGCAAGAGGCAAGTTACCTCTAATCAGTCCCAGAAAACTACAGTTTTGTCTCAGAACAGTTACTTTTTTCTCTAAATATCTTTGGAGGAAGGTACCTAGGAAAGCCTGGGAAGTTTAATTCTTGGTCCCAGCAGTCCTGGCAGCTTGCTTCTTCTGGCTTACTGCTCCTGACCTTTCCTGACTGGAGTTTTCATTACTCACTGCTACATTAAAATATATAAGTTTCTAGAAGTATCTGAAAGCAACGAGTCTATAATCAAATGATTGCAAACAGGGTGTAAAGGTGAAGGCTGAGGCACAGTTAGCACTTGTAGGTGCATTCCATCCCTCCTCCTTGCCCTGGATGCTTTGTCTGGCACTGTGAAGGGAGCAAAAAGACAGAATTTCGCCTGTGAGGAACATCTTCCTACTTTTGGGACTACAAAATCATCCTATCAGGTTTGATATCAGGTTTCTATTCAAGTTCCACTACATTTTACGTTGCTTAAGATCTCCTGCAGGATGCAGGATTTTAGAGACTCCAGACCATTCACACTGAGATTTTGGAAAACTTTTCCATTACCCTGCATTGAAATCTGGATCTGGCCCTGAGTGTGTTAGCTCATGATGTGGTGCTAAAGCACACAGAACCACAGCAACTGGAATCATTGAGGTTTGGTGAATAAGGAATCTGTGTCGTGGTGATGGTTGGTGCTTTATGGATTCACACAACAGTGGTGCCTTTTCATCGCTCCCCCTGCTTTGTTTGGCTTCATTAAAAGGCATGTCCTGGGGTTGCATTGTGTATTTTTGGGAGTCTCTGTTGCTTCACACGATGCTAAATTATGTACACACCTCACCCCACGGTTCACGACACTCAGGTGATTTTATGAAACTAGAGTTTAGACTCAGTTTTCTCTGTTTAAGGGAGGAAGAGTTGTGAGAAGTAAAGTTTCAGTATACACAAATTATTGGTTAACAGATAAAAGCTATACAAGTTAATTAGTAGTAAGTCTTTTCTGAAGGGCCTTGAAGAAACACCTGTTTCAGCACTATCCCACCAACAAAACCAAAAAATGTCAGAGTTGATACCAATACAAGGATTTTTCATACAAATAAATTGGCACAGTGCTTAAATACATTAAACACTTTGCTTTTTGATTTGTTACGACTCCTGCAGGAAGCACCTCAAGATGTACTCTATATCCATAGTCCAGGTGAATTTATGTCCTGAATATATATGTACAGTAGTTTCAGTAATCCACTAATATTTAGACTTACAGCATGCTTATTTGTCTTAGCTTTACAGAAATACTTCTTTCCTGTTACATATAAGCTTTTTACTCAGCCATTCTAAACTTACTAAGAATTCTCTGCTCTAACAATAGTAAAATGTCTGTATGTCACTGGTTCTGTTAATTCTAATGATTGGTCCTAGGCTGTTCCTCCCCTTCCTTTAGGAATGGTACCTTCCAGTCTCTCCATGTGCATGAAAAGTGACAAGCATGGGTCCCCATATTTCTACTTATTGGGCCACCCTAAAGACACGGTTTGTAAACTCTGCATGTATATTATCTTTCTAATAAGCTTTTGTTTCTCGCAACTGTTAATTGAGTATTTTCCAACTTTTCCTGACATGCTAGCTCACTTAATAGTTTCTATGGTATTCAACTATTCTTTCATAACTGATTATCTTAGACATCAAAGCAGCTATGCATTCTACAAGTGTCTTTTAATATCCTAAATAGTTCTTCATGTTACACTGCTGCTAGTGCAAGGAACATAGCCATAGGTCTGCTATGTATTCACTTTTTGTCAGGACAAAAATTTATCCTCTGAATATGACTTTTCAGGTAGAAAATCTTAACCTTTTGAGAATCAAAGCCATAATTTTCCTTGTCTTTATGGCACTTGGCTTGCAAAAGTATTAGTAATATGGAGGTGGAAGTTATATGCTGATCTCAAACAATATTTATATGCAGCCTCTTGAAGAAATAGCTAATGTAAAAATGAAGACTTTTTGGAACATGCTGTAAGGCAGTAGTCATTTATTAAACGCCATGGTTATGCTGAATTTACACAAAGCACTTTGCTCTTGATTTCAAGCTATTTTCTTCATAAAATCAGATCCAAATGTACAGATTGTTCATCTACATCTAATTTGTAACACAGAGGCATGGCCCAGATATGATACCTGGAAAGCAAAGGAAAAGGAAAACCTATTTTTTCTATTTTCTAATTGATTGCTATCACCACAGAAAACACAGAAGTGTTCAGATGAATTCAGCTGTGTGTGCTGCTGACTTTGCACAATATTTGCTACATTTATAAGGACAGTCTTACATGTTGAACTAGGCAAACTGGAAATAGAAAATAAGTTTTACCCAAAGGTGTACTTCCAGCCTTTGAACTTCAAGCAGCTCCTCCAGGGTGATGCCCACAGAATTCCTACCCCCAGAACCCAGGCACTAAGTGGTGCTTTAAGTTTTCAGTCTTACACGTGCAAATCCAGGTAACTGCTTGCACGTGTTTCCAGTTGGAGCTTAATCTGTGTCTATAAATAGGAATTTTTTGAACACAGACACATCCCTGTACTTTGCTGCTGCAGAGCTGGGCACATCTAAGGCCATTTGGAAACGTATCCATGTAGTTCAAGTGTGTATGGCACCATCAAAGACCTCCTAGCCACAAAGGGTAGAGGTGTGAATTGCACCTTTCCTTGTATTCTCACTTCACCTCTGCTTTGTTCTTCACTAAATGTAGCCCAGAGAGATCGTTATGTTGGATATCCAGGCTGACATTTAGGGACATTTTGCAAATCCCAGTTGTCAGCTCAATGAACTGCAGTTCCTGCAGAAGTCCTATGTATTTATAACCACAACTTTCTGGGCATCGTCTTTATTTGTCCTCCTGTAGCATAACGCACACAGGAAATAAGTCTTTTTCTTAAAACAAGTAGAAGTGAAAATCCTGTATAAATACAGCTAAAGTTAGTTTTCTACAGTCACACAGCTGTGAATGGTTCTCATTATTTATTTGGCAGAAAGTGTTACAACAGAATTTTTTTCTCAATAAAACTCACCTAGAAAGTCAAAAGCACTTTAGTTCTGGTCAACATCAAAACTGAAATACTTGATTGATAAAAAAACAATGTCATGTCAAATGAAAATATGTTTGTTATAAAATGTTTCCATTTCCTGTGTTTTTAATGAAAGAGTTTGGAGGGGAAGGATTTTCCTGAAGAGCCTGTCTTGATGGGGCTTATCCCAACCAAAAATGTGTCTGATTCAGTAGATCACTGAGCAAGGACTCAGATTTCCTGATGCAGAACAGGTATATTGACCACTCTAGTATTACTTAGGAGAGGCCCTACCATAACATCACAGTGCAGTCCATTATGAGTCCACATTTCACCCAAAGAAATTGTCTCATTTTGTATAAATAATCAATGATAATAATAAATGATCAGCAGGCTTACTTGAACTTACATATAGCACAGGAGAGATGCAGGTAGTTTGGAAGGTACATGAAGATCAAGTGATACCTGCCTTGCACCATGGGTTTGGTAGCCCTTACTAGAGACCACTGCATTTATATTGAAAAAAAACAATAGATTAAAAATCGGAATCTTATACTGTGGTTTTATTGTTTGAGTATGGTTATATCCCTCAGAAATCTCCAGTCTGCAGTCTGATGCAAACTGCATTTTTCTGTTTCTTTAACTCTATTAGAATGTCTGAAGCTTTTATGTTTGTCTAATAGATGGTTAAAGCATCTTGGCCTGTACTTTGAAGCCAGATATTCCTGCCTTTTCAGAGTACTGATCAGATAATCCCATTCATCCTATTTTTAATGCTCATTTTATAAATCTTTAGAGCTGAGATTGGGTGTTATTCGAAACTTGAACTACCTCATATATCATTCACCTGATGTCAGTGTAGAAATCAATAGTCATTTTGGAAAAGTGCCCTTTCTGTCTGTGACCACCTTGGTGGAACTGCAAGCATTCATTCATATTCCTGCTGCATTTCCAATACCACCTTCTTACTTCTAGCAAAACCAACTTAATTTCTGGAACCTGTGGGGTGTAAAAAAAAACCAAACAACCACTCTAACTAAATGAACCAATATACTGGTTAATAAAATTGGTCTAAAACCATCAGGCAATTTGAATATGGGCTCCCAAAGGTTCTACAATGTTTTATTGCTATGGGTAAAAACTATTCAAGGGCAAAATTGAATATTAAAACCTGCTTAACAAACATGTCTTTAGTATTTAATAAATATGTAGCAGCTGGCAGGAAAATAGAACATACTTCTGTTAAATAACAGTGAATGTGTATATGTATATGTGGGTGCCTACAGTTATTTCTGTCTTATAGCAAATTTCTATTTTAAAAGATGTAGAACTTTTACATAGGTGTCTCTTGATATAGAAATAGAAAACAGTTTTGAAAGAAAGAGAGACACTTGGGAAGACATTTTCAGTGTTGGGGTAATGTGTTTGAGCTTCAAGAAAGTCAGTACCTTTTCCATACTTTTTAAATGCAAGAATACTGTGTCCTTTCCATAGTTCTAAATATTCTTTAGCAATTACCCTCCGAGTGGCTTTGGCCAGTCTATCTGAATACTCTAACCCTGGCTTCACCCATCTGTATAACAGGGATAGCAATATTTACCTACCTATCTCATGGGAGTGTTATGGAGATTAATTATTTAATGCTTGAGAAGCACTTTAAAGATTAAAATTCCTATTACACTACTCAGTAGTATTATTAAAGCAGAACCTCACTAATCCACACTCATTATATTCCACACCAAAATTGGCAGTGTCCCCCCACATCTGAGCAAAGATTTAATAACAAGGCTGTTGAGCAAGTTCTCTTATTACTAAGGTTTAATTATTATAATATAATATTCTGGAGTAGATTTACTAATATGGTGTAAAGTGTAGATAATTACAGCTAAATTCCAGTGAATAAAACAGATGAACAAATATTATCCCTGTTTTTGTTCACATAAAGGGACAAGCAGATTTACCAACCAATGAAGGGGGAAGTCCCACCCACAAATCTTTTTCTAACATTTCTTTTCATGGCTTCCTGTATTTCCATCCAGCTGACAATACTAGAAGATAATACAGGACCTGAAAAAAACACAGCCATCCCTCTGTCTCCACAGCATGTTTTTTCCTTTCTTCATGTAATCCAGATAAGTAGGGAAAACAGGAATTCGGTAACACTTTCTGTGTCTTTGCAGCTTGCCATAGGATTAAGTCCAGACTTCTGTTGCAGTGAAATATCCCAGAAAATCCCTCTCCGGCTGCTCATTTCACAGTCTCTCGCATTTGCCTCAAGCCCCCAGTTAATAGTAAGACTTCATCACTGGAACTTGTTCTTAGGCATAGTTTATATGTTTAAGAACAAGTTCCCTACATCTCTGGTGACATCCTTGCCACAGAAAGCTACAAATGAAAGGGAACAGTATGAAGGCACAAGCCATTATTCCTATATAAGCCAATACAGGAATATTCCTGTGTCACCCAATCAAGAGGTATCAGAAAAGCCTTACCAGCAGCCTGATCCTGTGATGCCCAAGACTCGATTAAACTAACAGAGCCTCTCATGACTTCTTGTCATTGGCATCAGAAATATGATGAGTCTAAATGATCACATAGAGAGTGTCACAAAAAACTTGTTATTCCAGCCACTGGTGAGGTGAAGGCAAGCTTTGTCCTTAGAGATTTGCAGTTGGTCCTGCCTCTGTCCTTCTCGCTCCACCATCCCAGAGTGCAGCTCCTGGATGATGCTTTGTGGCTCAGCTGCAGGGAAAGGTTAGCAGAGGTCATGGCCTCTGTCAGATTTCTCATTGCTTGTTACTCCTAGCTTGGGAAAAAAACCTTAGAAAATGAAATTCAATTTTTTCACTTCGGCAATATGAGGTAACTGTGACTCTCTAAGCAACCAGTGCTTAACAAACATGACCACAGAGCATGTTGTATTTTGCTGAGCAACAGCAACACATATGCAACCCAGAATTTTGAACATCTGGGTTTTCTAACACCATGTCATTTGTGTTTACCGGTTAGGAGCTGAATATTGCAATGTGACATTCATTTATTTGTGCACTTCCATCTCATTATTCAGTTCTCAAGATAAATTTGTCTCAGCATCCCAGAGATATCAGATACCACAACAGCCCCGACAGTAAGGGTGGTCCCGGGATCAGCTCTGCACCTTCACTGCCTAGAGGCCCCCAGTCTGAAAGAGTTTGCTAAAGAGAGATTAAACTACTTCTACAGCTTCTACCCTAAGCAGAACAGGACTACTGATTCATAAGCTTTGTGACTGAGTTCAAACCAGATTGTGCGTTTTGCTTAAGATCCTGCTGTGCTTATAAGTGAGAACCTCAGTGCCTGCCAGAAACAACTTTCAAAGGACATTTCATATACAATCAAAAGGCTCTGACTTCCTCACTTATTAAGTAAATTTTATATATTATCTACACACTTTTAGTAGTGACAGCTATTTATTGACCTGACAGAATGTGATGCCTACTCTTAACACCCATTTTAACTGTGATAATTAATAATTTTAATATTTAAGTTTAATTATATGTGTAATATCCAACTCTTAAATTATTCAGTCTCTGCAGAATGTTTTTCATTAATACCACACATCCTATTAACATATTTATGAACACCTTTTATGACTTAATGTGTCTTAATTCTATTAATAAAAACTAATTTTAAAGTCATTATCTTTTTTAATTATACACTAACTTCCCATGTAGATTTTCCAGCTCCAGCATGGCTCTGGAAGAGAACTGCTGAGGTTTCTGCAGTTCTACTCAACTGGTTGATCACACAGAAAAAAATAAAACCTTTTTTACTGAAGGGATGAGTTTCTTTTGCCTGAATAGCTCTGTTCTAACGAATATGTGAGATGCTCAGCACTTCAAAAAGGTTACCAAACCATTTGGTGGTCACAAGGAACTAGTGAATGATAATGTGTGGTTAGGGCAGCATCACTCAAGACTAGCACTTAAGTTGTCCACAAACTCAACATTGCTGCTGCAGTGAGAAGATTGCAGTGGGGGATAAAAGCACTGTACAGGCTGCAGTTCTTAATTTCAGCTTCTTCAGTGTTAGCAAATAATCTTGCAATATTTATGCAGATGGATTCGCTTGATTAAAGGAAAAACCAAATTTACCAAATTCACTCAGATTAGTGGTCATGATGATTTAAACATCTAAAGGACAGGACTGTTTGCTATATCCATATCTACTGAATAAACTAAACTGGGTCTTGGAATGAGAATGTGTACTCATAATTATCTGGCCTTAAGATTCACAGCCAGAAGACTATTACAGTAAATTAGTAAACTGATTTACTACATTAATTTGCCTGTTTCGGAAACACAACCTGTTTATAAGTGTGGCTCTTTATTTTTTTCCCCTCTCCCTTCTGTTCTTTGGCTAACTCTTCTCTGTAAGACAAAATTACTCTTTTCCATCCTTGTTATTGCAAGGGCAGTGTTAAATCTCAGCCCTGTTGTACGGTGTAACTGATGCTGTTGGAGAGATCCAAATGATGTAGAACTTAGGTGCTATTACAAAATCACAGGAAATTGCTTATGGATGTGATTTATTTTTAAGGGGTGAACAATGGCAGAGTAACACAAAAAAGCTGTTATTCCAGCTATAAGTGAGGCGAAGGCAAGCTTTGTCCTTAGAGAGATTTGCAGTTGGTCCTGCCTGTGCCCATCTCACTGCACCATCCCAGAGTGCAACTCCTGGATGATGCTTTTTGACCCAGCCTCAGGGAAAGGGCTAAAGCAACACCCCAAGTCCCAGAGACATCCAGTCCACTTGTCTCCAGGGAAGAAACTTTAAATGCTTCTGAACTCATTAGTTATCTCCTATATTAGGCTGAAATGTCTCAGGCCACTTAACTTGCAGTACCCTGTGTTTGCTATAAAGGGCCTTATATGGGGTCATGGGTGTAGATCTCTCTGTTCATCCACTCAGCTTTGATCCACATCCTCCAAAAGGGCTTCCCATAAGGAGCTCCCCAACAGTGGTTGTGTACATGTTCAACAGAAGAGCCAACATCTATTTCCAAAGGTCTTTGGAGACACCTCTCTCTCTCTGACTCTGTGAGGCAATTAAATTATTATCTCAAGTGGTAGGGACAGTAAAATACTGATGAAGCAGTTCCATAATCTAACTCAGGGAAAGGAATTTACTGAGGATGTCTTGGGTATAATAATGTAGGTTCAAACCCAGTGCAGAATAAGAATAGGAACTCTCCAACTCAGATCAGTCAGTTCCCATGTTTCTTTGTTAACCATATTTAAGAATATGTAACATACAAAATTGAAAAGTGCTTTCATCCATAGTGCTTGCTACAGATTAAAGCAAACATAAATCAATATGGCTTCTTGTTTCAAGAAAAAATTCCATATTTTTCTAAAGGATTTTTAAATTTTTTCCTTACAGTATACACTTCTGCTCTCTCTGCCCCAAGTTTAAATTTTCCCTTTTTCTCTGATCCCTTAGCTCCAAAACTAAGCAATATCTCCTGAGCTTCTGTAGAATTGGTCTTCCAAGCATAACTAACAATCTGCTCTTTCTGAATTGTTTCAGTAATTCTCAAATTAGTTCTCTGAACTTGAAAACATTTCTCTAAAAAACGTCTATGCCAAGTACAGAAAAGGTGATAAAAGTGAATTTTACCTGAGATGAGATCATTCAAAGTCTCATCAGATGGCCCTTGCAAGGACTTTGTGTAAGGATCATATCTGCTGCAAAAAATATTTAGGGCATCTTCCATTTAATAATTAGGTAAAGTGTACAATAGAAAATGGATATAATGAACCCAAAGGAACTAAATTGTTGCTCATCAGTAATGATCAGTAACATGAAAAGAAGTAGGGCAGCAGAGTATCAATGGCACCGGGAACTGAGCCAAGCAGGATGTAGAGCTGTGCTTCTCAATGTTGGAATAGGTCAATGACTGCATTTTCTGGATGTAAAATTAAACATTTCAAGTTTACAGTGGAGATAGAAGTCCTCATCATTTACAGTCACATCTCTTCAGGGCTTGTGGACATCTGCAGAAGCCCATGCCACCAGTAGTAGTTGTGGGGCCCATCTCTTCCAGTACTGGACCAGTGACAAAAATAAAAATGCATAATGACTTTGGTGACAGAAAGACTAGGTCTGGCATAGTTTCATAATCCAAATATCAGACTTTCTTAATGAATCATTTTACTTTCATGAAAATGCTGAGCACAAAATTTAAAAGTAAAAGATGTCAGGACTCAGATGCATGTTTGTTCTCCTGTAATCTTTCATGGCTTTGTTAACTAACCCTGGTTACCCTGACCAACCAACCTTAAACCTTGCAAAAACAAATGTGAGAGGCCAAAAAAACCCAAAATGCTATAAAGCAGAAAGATTCCACTCTGGAGCAAAGCTACATTTAAAGTTACATTTATAAGTTTCTCTAAACATCCAGCGTCACCATGAATCACCAGTCTACTGAGTACAAACAGGCAAGCAGTATAATGAATGTGGTTACATTAAGATAGAAAGGAATTAGATTAGATTTTCATTGCATCAGAAACAAGACTTCAAAATACTAAACTGATCACTTAACTGCATGTGTGGGAAAGCAGTTCATATGCTAAAAAAACTAACTATAACCTGAATTTATTTTTGTAAATGCATTTGGAATGTGTGTCATTTCTGTACATAGAATTATCACTTTGCACCCGTAGCACACTACCATCATAGCAGTGCTAATGATGGAAAGGCTATCCCAGCTGGATGTGTCCGCAGTGACTGACCAAACAAAGGACCATATCACAGTGGAAGGTGCCTAAATCCATTGATGTTTTCTTCCAGAGCTACTGGTGTTCAGGGATCTGAATGTGGATGAGTTCAGTGGAAGGGGAGACAAGTAAAGTGTAATCTTAAGCTAAGCAAAGTGCAATTTGTTTAAAAAAAAATTGCATAGCATATTGAATAATTAATAAGAAGTGCAAGTTTATAGCCAGAAGTACAGGCAGCCTGTAAGATGAGGCCAGAGCCCATTGCCAACTCACTCTCTGGGAGAGGCTGGGGGAAAGGGTGGCAAATAGTGACAGGTTTCCATAAAGCTGATAGCTTATCTAACCATCAAAACCTCATAGAATCATTTATTTCAGGAGACAAAGGGTTGTGGAAGTTCCAGGATATAAGATTAAAGATCCTTTATATATTCTGAAATATCCCTCCTTAGAGAGTGTTAAAGAAAAGCTGCAGGAGACCAATGCAATCAGGAACATCAAAGACATGTCAAGCTATAATGAGAAAGAGCCAAATGCATTCCTGGTGTACACTGCCAACATTAGTGGAAACTCACCAGGGGACAATTTGTCCCATTTTTGTTATCAGCAGCATCTGTAAGAACTGTTTGCTACCTCCTGGCAATCCATAATTTCAGACAAAGAGTGTGTGTGGGGGGCAAAACAAAGCACAATATTTTTTATTTAATCAAAACCTCTTTGATTCCCTAGGAAAATAATTCTGGGAAGATATGAGAACAGCTGCTTAGATATTGCAGAAAACATTTCATTCAGATTAATGAAAGCGTTCAAAGCTTTAATATATTGTATATTATTCACATAATTTGAAAATTAAAAAAGGCTTTGAGATTTTATACATAAGTAATAAAATGGGATATAATTTTTACTCTTAGCATTACTATGAACTATTCAATAAATTAATATTAATATTTTATTGATAATCATATACGATGAAAAATCTCACATTCTTGATAAACTACCAAGCAATTAATTTGAAATATTTTGATGTTAAGGGAGAACCTTTCTACAAATTAGAGCTCCATCCTCTTTTAACCTGAGAACCTGACAAAGCAGATAAGCACAGAAAGACTAGACTTGTCTTAGAATCTTAGAAAGGCAACCTGTAAGAAAAACATAAGTAGTGCAAGAACTTAAATAAATGTATCAGTAGGCTTAGCTCTTTTCTCTGACTTAGTACCTTGGCAATGCTCAGAAATTAAGATGGGCAGAGCTCTCTTCTCCATTAGCAGTAAAGCCAGGGTTCTTTTGCTAGCAGTTCAGACATAAGACATCAACAAGCACTGAATCCACGTAGAAGAGTTGGGCTTTAGTTAAGAGAGTAGCAAATAGACACATGAGAGTACTGCCCTCATTTCCACTCCATCGAATGTGTAAGCTGACATAGCAAAACAAATAATTCATGTATGTGGCAGTTCTATCTCAAACAAAAAAACCTTTAGACAGAAAACTGCTGCTCCCAATGTTTTCCCCTTGTCATTCTTCCTCCAAAGTGGTTATGTTCATCTCCTACTTGTCCTCCCACACACTCAAGGTCTTGTGTCTGTGGTGTCTCTTACTCAGTTAGCAATTTACTCCTTGCCTGGGAGTTATGAAAACCAGGTCATAGGTGAGTCATTCTTACACATCCCATGGAAAAGTGTCACCAACCTGCATGACAGTAGCTTGTGGAAACTAAAAACTACCCAGCAAACACCTACTAAATTACACCAAATGAAATGCCATCACAGTGACAGATTATAGTGCTGCTCCCAGCACATTTGTCCTGTCTAAATTAGTAGGTCAAAGGAGATTTTTTCCCTTCAAAGAAGGGAGGAAGGCATCTATTAGCCTTCAGTGAGATGTATACCTTTGAAAAACAATTTCTCTCACAGTGAGGATGTTATCCATGGTGACAAAGTCAGAAACAAATTTAAAACTACATTGTCCCTAAATTTCCCCAGCAGTTTCAACTGAGTGTGATATCCTTCTCATATGTTTGCAAGTTCTTTGGGCATTAGTAGTTCATGCTCTATTAAACAGTTCCTCCCAGAGGTGAAAGGAGAAAAAAGTAAAATTGGTGCTCTGTCCCTGGTTTAGTATGTTTACAAAATGCTTTGAGATATGTTGGAATAACAGGCAGTAAAAATAGGTTATGTTTACAATTAACAGAAAGGTTTCATAAAAAAACTTTAGATCTACAGAAAAAAAATCTGAAATATTAATAGCCTTTCCAAAATGCAGCTAGAACCTGAGTATAAGCAAAAAGAGAAATTATTAATTCAGCTGCTCTGGAGGATAACATTTTGCATTTTTCTCCTGTTTATATTTGTTATGGAAAAGCAATTATTTTAGTGCTGGTTGAACAAGTCCAAATGAACCCTTATGGCTTGAACACAGCTCTTTAAAAGGTTTTCCTTTGGAGCAACAAATTACTTATATTACTGCACTTTGTGCTACTCTGGTAATTTTTATATTTTCCCATAATGTTCAAACATTAGAGGGAAGTTGCTTACAATACCCTCACATCAGTATTCTCCTCACTAGTGAGTGACACATTGCTACAATGGCTTATTGACATTAACTTCTAAGGCTGAGGATGACTTTCTACATAGTGTCATTTCATTTGAAAGAAAAAGCAGGTTTGGTTGGGTTTGGCTGTGTTAGATTGATGGTACTTAAACTTTAAAGAAAGTCATTTGGTTTTTACTTGCAAGTGCTATATTGCCACGAATATAAATTATAGCCTTATTTCAGTTTTTTTCCCCAACCACTGGAAATACAGACTATATATGTCTCTTCCCAGCAAGTATTTTAAACATACTGCAGCCAGTGACCCACCTGGGATTCTCCTACAGCCAAACTTCCCTTAAAGCTGTGGCTACAAGTTTTCTTGTTTAGTTGGCCAAGTTGTCCTTTTTTTAGGGTTTTCTGGGGGAGAGATAAGATCCAGTAATGCATATAATATTGCATGTCCTAGTTTATAGACACCTATATTCATATATCACTACATGTAAGAGATACACTGGTTCACTTCTGTTGAAGCGCACTGTAACCTGCTACAATTTCTCACTGCAACACTTGGTTGTTTTTCTGCTGCCTTTAAAAAAAGAAAATATAAGAAAAAAAAAAAGAAACTTGTGTAGGGGGCAGCCCATTAATAAATCAGTTCTCTCATCTCTAGGGAATGAAACAGCAGGCCACTTACCCCCAGGGCTCTTCCCCTGAATGTCCCACAAATAAATGGTACCATATTGTCCTTCATGCATCAGAAGAGCCACAGAGGTGTTTTTTCCACCATTCTTCTGAATGGTGGCCTCCTGGCTTGCCCTCCTTGAGGAGGAACAGCTGATTTGAGCATAGTGGCACATTTTCCACAGAGGTAATCTTGTTACTTGAAAGCATCTTGCTGCTCCAGGACGTTTGGTGTTTTTACTGGTGTACACCTGATACTACCCAAAGTAACGAGCTACTGCTGTAATCAGAAGCTCTCAAAACCTAGCACAAGATTGAATAATGGCCCACTACTCTTCACTGCCACTCAGTGAAAAATACCTCATGGACAACTGGGAAATAAGACTGTAGTTAAGACAAATATGTTGGCCAACCCTCAGCACCACCTCTACCCTCTGGAGGAAGGTCAATGCCATGAAAAGTACAAACAATTTTCTAAAGCTCAGGGTGGCTTCTTCAGAGCTTGCTCAGGTACCTTGCTGGTGCACACAGGCAGCTTTATGCTGAGACCCAGGATAGTTTTAGTGACTTGAACCCCATGCGTAGTCCCTGATCCAAGTGCTAAACAGAATGGGATCCTCTGGATTTTGAATCGAGAAAGAGCCAGGGTGAGGTCTGCGCCTCCCCCATCAGGCACAGGCTGTGGTCCTGTACAAGGGTAGTGGTGCTGAAGAGCAGAAGCCCATCAAAGTCAATGCCTTTTGTAGGCAAACTGATCACTCTACATGCATGAGCCTTCCTTTTATCTTTTTCTTGCTCGAGTGCCAAGCAGGGAGCAGATGGTACATTACTCAGCCTTAACTGGAGGGTAAGAAAGTGTGATTTTTTTTTTTTTAAATTCAGTTGAGACCCTCAGCCCATTTAGATTCCCATCTCACTGTTTATTTGTCTTACACAGAACTTGTACTTTCTACCCCTCTCAAATGCTAATCCTCTCCACACATATGCTCATTATGCAAAAGCATATGACAAACACCATCTGGGAAAATAAATAGCTCCTCAGCTAACAGTGCTGCTCCCTCCCTTTATGTCACCCACCTCACTATTGTGTCTCCTATTTTTATCTGCAAGACAGCAATTACTCAATCCAACTATTAACTTAAAAGTACCATTTTAGTCAAGAAAGCTGCAGATCCCAGACTGGGCAGTAAAACCCATTCTATTTTTCAAGATGTGAATCTTCCTGATAATTTGAAAGCAGCTGTAGCACTGAGAAAAATACATGTTACCTTTCAAAGGGCAGTTGATATCGTTGAGAAATACTAGTCCTGACCTGCAGAAGTCCATGCTTGTTTTTTAGCTAGAAGGTTACATTTTGTCCCACATGAAATATGCAGCTCTCACCAAAAGTTCCAACTCGTTTCCATGGATTCCTGAGATAGTCCTTCATCTCTGACAGATTATTGCTCATACCGTTCAAAACCAGGCAATGGTGCTAAAGAGAGAATGACATAAGCCAAATTCAGTGATTTCTCTAACCTCTATGTAGATGGTTAAGAATAGGAGTCATGCCGTCATTAATCATGATGGATTCATTGTCTGCCAGAATGTTAATCAAAAGAAATTAGGATGTATATACATTAGAAAGACATCTCAGAATATTCTGGTTTGTACCAATGGATTAGGAAAATCATTGTGATTCAGCGAAGGAGATGTCTATTTATTGAAATTAAACAGGATCTGCACAATCCAACCATATTGTGTTGAGGCTAAGTAACCAGGAGAAATTCAAAGTGCACAACCAGGAGCCTCAGCGGCTGACACTGTGATATAAAGGCAGAGCTTTGTAAGTACCCTGTAAGAATTGTGAAATAATATATCTGTTTAGAAAAAATATGAGACAGAATTCAATGATGACCTTATCTGAGCTACAAATTCTTGTCAATTATTATATGCTTGTAGGGACATGTTTAATAGATGGCAGAAAGTCTTTCTCATTTGTCCTCAGAGACAGCGCTGAAATTGCCCAGCTAAGAAATCCATTATAGAGGTACAAAAGAGACAATTTGGTTTCCTGAGCATGTGCCTTTATTATTTTAAGAATAATTTAACATAGACAGAGGAAAGTAGAACCTATATGGAAAAGAATAAAAAGACAGGGATTTCCAGCATTTGCGGTTACAGAGTTCTTGTTTCTCCTGAACTTTTTTTTTTGATGGAGAAATTATTTTTGTTTTGCTCCTTATTGACTCCACTGGGAGTTTCACCTCAGCTGAAACAGAGGGGTTTTAATTCTGAGCCCAGTGTTGCTCAGAATACATGTGTCTGTGCAATACACTGTGCTGCTGAACACGCCCTTAACTCTCTTCTCTTTGTTGTTACAACAGACGAACCAAACTCCTGGAGTGCTCCCTCTGCCACCTCCCCAGGTCTGCCGGAAGTAGCTCTTTCCCTCGAAGACATAATCTCACCATTATCTTCATCACACATAGCCCCACCCTCTGACCCTTCTCACCAGATAAGCCCAGAGCCAACATGGGATATCAAGAGGGAACATGATGTAAGGAAACCAAAGGAGCTTTCGGTGAACGGTCACAAAAAGAAAAGGTTAGGAGAACAAAGAGAGAGGTCAGCAAGTCCTAAAAAGGTAGACAGGTCAAAGCATGAAGAGGCTTCTTGGAAAGGATATTCAGAAGGCAAAAATAAGACCACTGATGGTGGCAGGCCCACCTCAGAAAGCAAAGCGGTGGGACACAGCATTATGATCGAGGCTGGTGCGAGAGAGCACGTGTGTGCTGGAACCAGCAGTGATGAACAGTTTGGGAGGCTGAGGAAGCCGGAAAGCAAGAGAGGAGGATCTCTTAGCAAAAAAGAAGATCACAGATCCACAAACATCAGTGAGAAGAAGTCAGCTGCAGCACCTGACCATGTCAAGATCGATACAGGTGCTACCAAGACGTACAGTAGCAACCGCTGCAGCTCGCCTGGAAGCGATATGGACCACAGCCAGAGGGACCCTGACGGGAAACCCAGCGAGTTCCCCAGGAAGGGACATCTCCACTCCATTAGCACTCGCAGCACCAACACCACAGTTCGAAAGGCAACGGTGTCCCCAGGGCCATGGAAAATCCCTGGCTCAGATAAGCTACCTAGCGTCCTGAAGTCTGGTACTTCTGCCATGAGCAGATAAGCAAGGGACTGTTGCCCTCTAACTGTCTCAAACTGACGCAGAACATTCTTCTTAGTTTTTGTCTCACATTGGTTTGTTTTAATTTATTTTAACTATCACACATATACACAAAGCATTGAGGAATGAAAACATTAGTGTGTAATTCCATGACAATGTGCACAGTATCTAATAAGTTCAAAAGCATATAGTCAACACGGAGATTTAAAATCGACCCTAAAGTCCCAGTTCCATTTTAGGGACTTTGGCAGCTATGGAAGAAACCAAAACAATATGAAGGACAGTACATCAGAGAAGGATAGTGCAGTGTAGCTTTAGCATTTTTTTCCCACTGCATGAAGGACTTGGATTTCATTCAAACTTTATATCAAGAAACTGGAACAAGTTAGAGCAATCACAAACTGGAACATCGCCTTAAATAAAACTGCACGGAGCAAGCTGAAACCGAGAGAGATCTTTTCATGGAGCTAAAATGTTGTAAATAAATTGTTCTCGACATATCTAGACAGGGGTTAAAGGGTTTCTTTGAAGCATCGTTCGGGACTGTACACCCATGACACGTCTCCACTGTTAACGCTTCGGGATAGTCCACGTGGTACCCTGTAGCATAGTTCACTGGGCGCTACGGGAGGAGTGGGGAATCTGGTGGATTAGTTTCTGTGATACCATTTCTACTGCCATTTTTGTGAACAAACCATGTTTCTGTACATTGGAAAGGAGTTAGGGTGGAGTTGTATTTGCAAATTATTCTCAAAAGCGATTTATTACAGGTTCCCCAAGTCCTGTGAGGTAGCACACAAATCAATTGGTCAGGCTCAAACCCCAGATGTCTGCAAGGCCCCTTGCAATGAAAGGAGGAGTGCTACAGAGAAAAAGCTGCAGTTTCCTTAAGGAAAGGCCTTTCCTTCCTGCAGAAGATGATAGCATCACTTATCAACAGTGCTTTGTTTCATACCCATCAGCATTTATTTAGGACACTCTCACCTTTCATCCCCTCAGTTTGGCAGAGCAGGTGCCTTTCAGGCACGTAAACAATAATTAGACTGGTTTCTGAAATACAGTTGTTGGTGTCCTCATTCAGTAAATTTGATATACTTCCATTTTTTAAATGGTTTCCATTTTATAATTTTTTTTCCTTTCTCAATTTTTTTTTCTTTTTGTCTTTTTGTTTTTATCTTTCTTGCTTGTCTGTTTTGAATTTCAAGCCTTAAGTGCCAGGTAAACATTCCAGTCTGCCTTCACAGGAAATAAGTCCGAGTTCAGTCAATCAGTCATTATCTTGTTTCAAAAAGATGTGTGTGTGTCTGTGTAAGTGTGCATATGCTTATTCGTCTGTCAAAATTAAAACAAAATCCTGGGCAATAATACATTGGTAATTTTAAAAAAAAAATCCTAAAGCTAAGTACTGTCAAAAATTCGTATTTGAAAATTATTGTTCACTAGCAATCTTAGTTCCTCATATGCTCTGCTGAAAAACTAGATTGAGATTGGCTTTGTTCCAAGAAATTAGCACATTACTGTATGTCTCAAACATTGCACTGGACTGCGAAATTTATAGACATGTTTCTTCCTGTCCAATTATTTGAAAAGCCTCAAGTCAAGGATTTTGCAGCTTTCAAACTTTTTTTTTAAGAAAGAAAAATCCATTTATAATTTCTAAAAAAGCACAAGTCCATGTAGCTGTTTATAAAACTCTTATTTAATGGAAAAAAAAAATAAATCTTTATCCCCTGAACTAGAATCCAATATAATTTGCCATTAATTTATTGAATCTGATTTTGGACAATGCTTCTGTAGTGTAGATGCATGTCCCAGTATCTTACTTTTATGTATAAAGAAAGAAAACAATGAAATCTGAAAAACAGTTGAGATTATGCTTGCATAAACTCTAATTTGCACAGTTCACAGCTACTCCTTGTGCAGTAATTGCTTTATGCGGCTGTAATCGATAACCTGTGAAGACAGCACATCATCTAAACCCCATTCCAAATAATATTTCTGTGTAGTGTTAGCTGTGAATTTACCCTGTACAGCTCTATCTCTATAAATATAATTCCATGTATTAATAGTCACAGAAAGGCTGTAAGTGAGCAACTATTTTTATGAAACGCACCACTATGGATAAATTAACTTTTACAGAAATCTTGTTTACTGTATGATATTCTAAACCACTGTCAAATAAAATATATATCCAAAAATCTTTCTTTTTTCAATTGTATATGGTCTGTGTTAATTTTGAGTAACAAATGTTACCCTGAGAAACAATCATTTTCGTGCATATAAGCAGAGTTAATTAGCTACTGCCTTATAAAAAATGAAATGGTCCATTTTGATTTCTTTTTTCCAGAGAAGGGTACAATTTATGAATATACATGTAGGTGACCAAACAAATTCCATAATGACAAGTTAAGGCCTATGAGCTACACAGACACAGAGAAATGTATTCCTTGGTGGAGAAGCCTAAACTCTTATTCTCTTTCCAGTCCCAGGAAACGTAGGACTAAGGTGGCCAGACTCCCAGCACTGAGAAACAACTTCTGAGCGCACACCTTATATAAAAAAATAATCTGAGCATACACTATATTTACCACAGAAATCTGGCAGTTCTAACTAGCCCTAGAAAGGTTTAATTGACAAGCTGAGTGAAAGGGGCATAATTGCACTTCCAATTTACTTTGCAGAGATAATGTCTTAGAAAACACCATAAGGGTATAAAAATATTGGTAACCAGACAGTCTTCTGGGTCCGAATCCACTCCTCTTTGAACAGAACAGAAAAATGCTCCTTACCTTCAGTTAGGCAAAACAAATCATCAGTTTACAGACTGTAGACACTGTTAGATGTGCTGCCTGGAAAACTGGCAATATTTTTCGCACAAATATGACATTTTAAAAAATAAATATTTCCTGTTTCCTTAAAGTATAATTTTCTTTAAAAATAATTGTTTGCCTTTATACAGCCTGAGTCAACTTCTGCAGAGCCTTGTTTTTCAAAAGAAAATTTCAACCAGCTGAACTAATAACATCATTTTGCTTTACAATAAACACATAGCAATTATGAAACATCTCTGATACTCAAACATTTACTACTCTTTAAATAGCCAATATTTCCATGGCTGGAAATCCAAGTGTGTGCCTAATTCAGACTCAGAAGTATCACAGGCAAATGTGCTGAAGCCATTTTAGCCTCATCCAATGTAACTTTTTCTGTTAATATCTTTTCTCTTTTAAACATAGTAGTACAGCACTTGCATTGCAGTGCCATTCCTGTAACTCCTTTTAATCTCTCTTTTTCATACCTGTGCAATAATCCAAGGAAATAGATGCTTATTTCGATGCAGACTCTCTGCTCCAAACTTCAGTGCAACAGTGTAAGTAAGCTTACCAGCCTAAGATCAGCAATGCACATCTGGGGAGGAATTTTGGTAAAACCCCATAGACAGATGCTAGTACAGCCCTTTTCTTAATAAGTGGCAAATGATGTTTCTGGGGCTTGTTCCTTCTCCAGGTACAAGTGCAAATAATGTTTTATCTTCATTGCTAAATGTCTGTACTTATAATGATTTAAGCATTCAGGCCTGGTTTTGTGAACGCAACATGCCATGATCTCTACTGGAAGGCTCCAAATTTGTTTTACAAAGGCAAGAACAGGCAAAGCTGCAGGCACATTTGTGTCTTAGCCTTTTGTACTCTTTTTGTACATCACCGCTGCCACAGGAACCCAGGGTCAGAACTGCAGAGACACAAGTAAAAGAACACACCTCAGCAAGTGAGGATGTCACCCTCCAGGTCTCTTCTTGCTTGGAGGGAAGCTTTGCTGTGAAGGGGAACCGTTTTTTGGCACACTGCAATGGAGTTCAAAGCTAGAGAAGGCTTTGGACTTGCCTAGGGATGACTGATCCCATTAGGGATTGACTTCACATCTGTAAGCCTCCAAAAGAATCCTTTCCTTCTTTGTCCCCTTGAAGCCTAGAATATTTTCTTTAATTGCTGCTAAAAAGGCACACTGTCTACTCTCATGACTAATAGAGGACTTGGAGAGAATTGCCATGGCTGTGTCATGTCACCTCTATCATACTCAAGGACTCCCAAGGCTCTTTTACCATCTATCCCTGTAGAAGCCCAGAAAAGCAGACTCTCAGAACCAAACAATACCTTTACCTTCCCGGCTGTCATCCATAATTTTAATTAGCCATCAGTCCCAAAGGGAAATCCAATGCACTATCTGGACAGAAACAGCTATGCTTCAGCCAGGGCTCACACATCACCAATGCTCCAAGTCCCTCACAAGTCACCTGCTCAGCACCCAGGACTGTCCTCTCCTTTGGAGCAACAGCCTCTCCCCACCACCCAAGTAAGTACCCATAGTCTCTGTGTTGCCACCACCCTCCTGGAGCCAGGGCACGCATGCTCAGTCCAGCCTTGAGGGTTCTGGAATATTTTTCTTGGTATTTCTAACAGCAGTTACATGATCACACATTTATCTCCATAGCTGGCACCTGAGCTTAGAGCAATTTTTTTTCAAAATATCTTGTCAAGACGCAGTAACATAAGCAATATCTCTGAATTACAGCCAATCTTAAAATAATGTTCTGCCCTTCCTGTCTTCAGTGCCTTCACAGCAGTAAGTCACTCTGCCCGTTCAATTAATCGATAAGAAGAATTTTGCTTACAAGGTAAAAATATACCTCTTTTAAACAGTTGTAGGAACACAAGTGCACAAATACCCACTCATACTCACACACACAGGGGCCTGGAGCATCATCTTCCACTCCCACTTGGGAACTGCCCAAATAACCGTCTGAGGTGGATGGCTATCCCTCTCAGGAAAAAAACCACATATGGATGCAGACTAATCCAGAAAGCTATTCATCCACAGATCAACTGCTGTAAATGTAGAAGACATTTAAACTGAAAAAAAATAAGCAAGAAATTGTGTGGGGAAAAAGGAGTAACGGTACTTTCTATGATGTGGCCGCATGCTGACCTGCTCTTCTTCATACTGACTTTTCAACTTCTTCAAGCATAAAAAATTAAAAAGGATGATCTAATAAACATGACAAATGTTGCAACAAAGCACTGTACATCATGGGGACTGCAAGAAAGAGTATTTGGTGATTAAACTTCTGAAAGAATTAATTTATTTAGGTAAAAGTCCTGGGTTGGTGCCAAGGAGAGGAGAGCACACTGTCTTCTGCCCTCCAGGGGCAACAGCAGGGTGTTGATGGGCTCCTCAAACACAGACTAATCCCCCAGTTTATCCAGAGGTTGCAGCCGTATTGAGCAGCATCAGCAGTGGGCTTGGACTGCCATGATGGGCTGGCAGCAATTACATTCCTGGAATGTAGGAAGGTCAAGAATCCAATCCCTGGGATGCTTCTCTTTATCTTTGTGCCCTAGGACTGGTGCACAGCACCAAGGGGCAGCCCTGTTGTCCACCCAAAGATGTTGTAGATGTGGAAGCAGTGGAAGGAGTAATTAAAATATGAAAGTGAACCCAGGCCTATGGTGAGAGCCCCATTGCAGTTGTAAGCTGGAAGAAAGGTTCTGAGCAACCGCAGATTCCCAGCTACATCAGGAATGAGACCAGGGCACTGGGATCCTTCTATCCTTCCTCTCTCAGTAAATTGAGGTCATTGCTGTCACTGAAGCCACCTGAATGATTTTCACTGCTTTTCTAACACTCTACAAGAAATGTAGATTTTTGCTTCCTGGACTGCCCTTTGCTCGAAATCAGTCAACAACAGGCACCTCAACCAGTCCAAAACTCTCCTGCCACCACCACGCAGCAGGGCTGCCTATGGCTCTGAAGTTTCTTTTCATATATATGTATGGAATTAATAAATTTTGGTGTTAGTACTTTCCAAAAGTGATTAAAAACTATGCCAAGAGCTTTAACTAAAGTACTTAAATAATTGCAGTCCATAAACCAGAAAATTGTTCAGTCTGTCGCTAAAACAGCAACTATAAAGAGCTAGAGTTAAGTACCTACTTAATTCAGGAAGAAAATCAGACCTTTCCCTGCATAGTCCAGAAAGGGCACCATGTACTAAACACGTATTCCAATTAGCACTTCACTCACTCCAAAGTTTCTAAAAAATAAACCCAGCAGGCAACATGGAGCACTGCAATGTGTTAGTACAGAATATTTCAGAGCTCCTCTCAACCCTTGAACACCACAAACAATGCTAAATTGAATACTCTTTTATATAATCCCAGGAAATTTCAGTAATTCTGAATTACGGGAGTAATTCAGCCCCCTCCTTACTATATCCCTGGTACTACCCAGTTTTTCAGGTTGGTTGCTGGTTGAGAAGAGCCCAGATGTCACCGTGCCATGGCGGCTTCTGTGGACTACAAAGCCTTTTGGAGGCACCTTCCCATCTGACTTGCACACTCTGCACCCAGGAGCCTGAAGAACCATCCTACATGGTTCCAGCTGAGAAGGGATCATAACTCTGGGCTTCACAAACAGCTTTACATCCCTGGGCATGTGGCACTAAGTCCTATGTTGTGACACCTCCCAAAAACTAGCACCAGCAGCACAAGCCTCCAAACTAGCCTGGTGTCAAGAGCAAAAGCTCTTTCCTTAAACGCCACAGTTGATCCTGAGACTCTGTTTTGAAGTGTACAGCCCCCTTAACCAGGTTATTTATTTCTTTGCCATATTAATTTATAGTGAGGCACTCTTCCTGCGAGAGGGTAGCTCCAGCAATGCTTCTACCCTTTCTTCACATCCCAGTACAAGATCAGCTTCACATCAGCTTCAAAACTGGAAGAGCCTGGCCCCAGGCTCTGCTCATGGAGCATCTCTGAAGGATCAGTAACCTCACTCCCTGTGGAAAGACTCCTCAAGCAGCCTCTGCCCAGTTCCCCATTCTTGTCTCTCATTCTGTTCTCTTTATATTGAACAGTTTTCATTCTGGCATAAAAATTGCAAGTGCAGCCCAAATTGATCCCCTCCATACCTTCAGTCCCCTGAGATTAAAAGTAAGTCTCCACCTTACAGTTTTATAGGTCCATTATGGTTTCTGATTAGTAGCTCCTTCCCAGACTCAGTGGCTTTGGAAAAAATTCAGAAGGCTTGATAGCTAGTGATTTTAAAACTGATTGTTAAAGTGGTTTGCAAATTACATAAAAATTATTCATATTGCTGCTCCACTTGTAAGCACCAGCATCCCTGGGTTTCATTAACTGCAGTGAGCACCCCAGCAATGGGAATGGAGGCGATTCCATCGGAGCTCTCTGCCAGACTTTCCCACTCAGGCATCTGTGCTCTGCTCTGCAGGGCCCAGCAATCCTCATTGCTTTTGTAGCTGTTGAAGTCCAAAGGGAATAAATGATGGACCAACCTAATGACAACCCCTTCCCCTGCTGATTTTCCCATTCATTTCAGGCATTTCCCTCACACCAGGAGGACACAGTAAACAACATGCGCAGCAGTGCCCGACTCTGCCACCATGGGCTGGGGTGAACTACCCAGCGGAATCAGATGCTGATTTTCCCCATCCAGGTCTGCATTGCCTCCTGGTGAGCCAGCCAGCATAGAAAAGTGATTGGGGACCCCTGATGCAGGACTGGCCATGTAAACATTGCAGGCTCAGGTGGAATAAATGGGCCCCATGAGTCAAAGTGTAGTAATGTGAGCTGTCCCTATACAACAGTAGCAATTACTCTTACATCAAGCTACCAAGCACAGAAACCTCAGGCAGTATAGCCTGAGGGACAGTAAGAAACTATTATATGTTCTTTTATAAAAGATTCTATTGAAGTAATAGATTAAAAAGCAAAAAGGCAGTTGTAGCATGTGAAATACAAAGTATGTATTGACCCGTTCATTTAATGGCATCTCTTATTCCCTTGCAGTTGGAGCCAGCCTTTGTATGTTGGAAAGCTGTCCATGGCCAGCTTTTACAGGATACGGTAGTGGTGGGAGCTGCCCTGTGGAAAATGGTGGGGTAAAGTGAGACCAAGTGGGCAGCTGCTGCTGTTGCTCAGTGCCCTGGAACACAGCACGTGCCTGCACATGGACAGACACGTGTCCAAGGCAGAGAGATGGGCAGCTCTGTCACTTGTACTGACTCTTCCTCGCAGCCTCACTGCTGGGAAAGGACAACTTGGACCTGTGATCCCCATGGCCACTGCAGCCCCCAGCAGGCTTGCTGCCAGGCTGGTGGGACCATGCCACTGGTATGTAGGGTATGCCAGCCATGCAGGCTCTCCCTGCGACAGCTCTTCTGCTCTGTATACAGAGTTATTTATAGGCAGAGTTATTTTATCTATAACTCAGGAAAAAATGCAAGCATCATGTCTTCTAAGGTCTTTCAGTAGAAAAGTCATTCACGAGCATAATGAAAAACAAAATACTTTAAAAGGAAACAATTTTGTCCTCTAAGTCATAAATAATGTACATAATCATAGAAGCCTTATCATTAGCTAATATTGCACCATTTAAATTACTGTGTAAGTATGTGGCCCTAGGGAACTACCAGATATTTTATGATGTCTAATGGAATCAGGGCATGAAAATACAGAACAAAACTGGCACAGGAGAAACTACCAAGTCATAAGAACTCAAGTCACAGTGACACAGTTACATAGACTGACCTACAGCTTAGGTAACCCAATCAATATAATCCATAAAAAGTAAAGAAAACTAGAATTACATAAACTTATAAAAGTAGTATGAGAAAATCAATTCATTAAAAAAACAGTCAAACTTTGAGTCTTTGGTAAAGAGGAAATATTCTGCCTGGGCTGGTATCTGTTAGGTGTCTGGTCAGCCTAACACCAGCTGGAGTCATCAACAATAAGGCTTTTCTGCCAAGATCAGCAATTTCTTTTCTGTGAGTTCATTATGACTTTTTGATTAATTTTCCACCGTGAAACAAACTTTTTTGACAAATGTTGTGAAGTGCGTCACTGTCAGCAACTCAAAGGACTCTTAGCCTTAATTAATATTGTGGATCATAATCAGTGGATAAATCTATATTGTATAGTAAGAAGCTCTGAAAGGACAAATGTCCCAAATGACAGCAAAGGAACTCCTCAAAAGATGCATTAAGGAACAGGATGGCACCAGAATCCCAAGATGACAGACACTAAACACAAATTACCAATCACTAGTTCCAAGAGCTGGGAAGAACCCATTTTCAGGCACAGCTGAAAACATAACATAAATATCCTGCATAGGGTGACAGTGCAAAAAAGGCAGCAAGGGAGCAGGCACAAAAGGCAGTTGTGGATCCTTCAAGACCAGGGTCAAAGGAGAAAGAGAGAAAACAATTGCTCCAGCACCACCTCCTTTGCTGCTCTTAAATAAGCAGCATTGCTGTGTATCTGCAAAACTTCCTCCATCATATCCAGCAGAGAAAGGGCTCTATCTTTGGGTTTCCCACCTGCCACATTCTACCACTGCAGCCCAAGCATCTGCCTCTATGAGGTTACCTTTTACTATGTCATTGGGTAAAGAAAATCAGGATTTTAAGAGCCATGTGTGTGTGTGTCTTCTCTGTTCCAACCTTCCTCCATGATTCGATGATGCTGCAGTGCTCAGAGGCACATCCAGTCATTTTGGATTAAAGGCAAGTCCTCACTCTCTATAAACATTTATACAATACAGATAGAGAATGAGAATACCCAGTAGCCCAGTGGTTAGAAAGATGAATGTTAGGGTCCCAAGTTCAGTCCCTGCTCCAGAGACTAATGGGATATGAATACAGAGCAGGATTCATCTCATCCAAGTTTAGCTATTTACATTACTGTTACTCATTCCAGGCTTTTTGCAAAGGAGACCAGTGGGTACTTTTAGAAAGAGATTGTGCCCAACACATTTAGGAATTAATTAATTGTTCTGCAGAAGCATCTAAACCTTTCCATTGACTGGAAGGAGTGTGCAGGGTCACAAGCTCGAGTCATGTCCGACATCTCCATTTCTGCAGTCAGGAGAGATAAACCCCTACTAAAATGTTCCCAGGTGCCTTCATTTCAGACATGTCCTGAGCACATCTATAGGATCAGTCTGCATGAAGGAGCTAAGCAGTTAAACCCCAAGACTTCAGCTGGAGTTATTTGTTCTTTTATCTGTGTGTAACATCTCCGCTCAGGTGCCCAGGCTGGGGCAGAGGCTCAGCCCCACAGGCACAGGAGGGAGCTGACCTGCAGATCTGCCAGTCTGGGACAACCTAGAGGACTGCCACCAGTACTAATGAGGCAGGAAGGTGACCAGGCCCTTCTGAGAATCAGGACCTTCCTACCCAGGGAGTTCTCCTGAGAACAAAACTCCCAGTGCCCATTATTGCCCTCTGTGTGCTGCCCGCCCTGCTGCAGCCCCAGAACACACGTGCAGTGCTCAGAAAGTAACACAAGAGTGAATAACTGTGGGTGTCACAGGTTTAAAAGCATGAATATTTTGCAGTGCATCTAACTAGCAGGTAATTAACAATGTGTTAGCAAAGGTGTCATGTTGGTAACTTACAGTCTCTCTTTCCAAAGTTCACATTTGCATCGCAGATCCTGTGTCCGCTTTCAAAGAGGTGATACTGGTTTTCACCGTGATGTGCATTCAATTCCTAGAGACCACAGCTTATGGTCAAAGAAATAGTAACAGGTCCTTACAGAATATGGAGGAAATTGATACCTGCGTACTCCCTTCTTCCTATGGGGACACAGAAGCAGAATTTTTTTCTGCCTCATTGCACATGTGGTAGGATTGATGAGGAACAGAAGAAAAGGAAACAGAACTTCCCTGCCTAAAAAAGGCACAGCAAAGAGGATCATTGATACACACACACACTCACAAAACCACATCCCAACAGTGGCACAAACAATTCTATTTAGAGTTTCGCCACTAAGGCCTGGTGTTTTGTCATATGGGATGATTTTGGTTTTTTATCATGATACCTGAATTTTGCATTGTTTTTCTTAGAGTAATCGTGACCTTGTATTTAGGTATATCAAATGGCTATTCTATTCTCAAGGAAATAAAAGGTGACTCATATGAAAACAATGATGTGAGCATGTTTAGTGAGCATCACCTGTACCATGCTTGAATCCCAAAATACTCTTTAACTTCCTTGGTTTTCTGAAAGATGATTAGAGGCTGGTGTGAAAGCTCAGAAGATAAGGGGTTCATGTGTAGGTCTCTGATATAGCCAGATGGCTGTGGAGCCAATCAAGGATTGCTGATTATAACAGGCAAGGATTGTTGGTAATAACATGCTGTGGGACAGAACAAGATGTGTCTGGAGAAGGGGAACATATGGAGGTAGGGCAGTACCTTTCAGGGACTAACATCCTTTTTCTGGCTGCTGGAGATAAGCACAGCACAGTCCAGCACAAGTGCAGGGACGAGGCCATAAAGTGGGAACAGGCCGGGGCAGGGAGCGGTGGGGAGGGTTGATTAAGACCACCCAAGACCCCTAAAGCCCCTAACCCATTTTCAGAAAGATCTGAAAGAACAGACTTGTGTGATAACTAATTTGCATAAAAAGCAAGAAACTTCTTCAGGGTAGAGAAAATTATCTACAAAAACGTGCCCCCACCAAGCCCAGGCAGTGGCCCCAGGACTCTGGACTTCCCATCAGCTGCACTGATGCTGGAACCAGGATTGGTGATTCCTTCCTTCCTTTCCTTTTAATTCATCTCTTCCTTTCTTCTACTGCGTTTTACGCTACTGCTTCATCCAAAACCCACTCCCATGTGCTTATATAGCAGATCAGGGCCTAACGTACCAGTTCCCATGCCAAGTGTGTAATTTATTCATAAACTTTGTTCCTGCAGGCACTCTGAGTTTTGTCTTTCCTTTGACCACGAGCATTTATGAATCTTGGGTGCTCCCTTCCTCTTAAGGGTGGGACAACACAGCTCTTTTAACAGACAAAGTGATTATATCTGTTATCCCCCCTGCACCACAAAGGGACACTGGTAGAATAGTAGGATATTATGGTCACGATAAGCATAGGTGAACTATGTTTGTCTATTCCAGAATATGCCCAGCCAGGATTTCTCATATCATAAGAAAAAGGAGATTGCAGCACTACCTAACAATGACTGTACTTACAACCTACTTGCACCATTCACAGCTCACTTAAATGCTCCATTGCTACTTAGTAAGTGACATAAAGGGTGCAGTACAACCTGGGGCACACCGGAGGCATTTTTTTATTTCTTACCTAGGTGATACCTGAATCAGTTGGGTTTGTAGTGTAGGGATTTTGAAAATGGAAATTCAAAAGTAATTTTTTTTTCCTAATCCCTTTTACTGACTACAGCATTTTTGTTTCCTTCTAATATTTCCTCCAAGGAAGCAAAAAAGCCTTTGAATTAAAATACGTTAGTTGATTATTACTGGATAGTACAAAGAGAGACAGAAATTAAGGACTAACAATATTCTGAAACTAGCATGACCTTAAATTACAGCAGGTTAATAAATCACTTCAAATGTAAATCTCTGTCTGCTCTCACCTTGAGATCTGAATACCTTTAATCAAGTAGCATAACAGAAATTTTGATGATCAAAGGCAGCAACTGCTGGCGGAGTGAGACTACAAGTTAGAGAGACAGCTGGGACTTAAAGTTTCGGCTGTTCAACAAAAGTGCTTTGGAAATTCAGTCTCTCAGGAACCCATGAAACATAACAAAGTATTGCAAAAGGTTCCAGTATTCAACCAAAGCCATTGTAAAGCTTGTAAAGCCCAGCATGAGTGATCCAGGTGAGAATTCAGAGGCACCAAGGAGATAGGAAGGAAACAAAGAGACTTTGGGACAAGTCACAAGATCGATGTTCACAAGCATGACTGTGGGATGAGTTGTGGCAGCCTGCATCCAGCAGGGCTCTTCTGTGATGTCATTCCCCTGGGACAAGAACGTTTGACACCACCAGAGTTCAGAGACCTGCACCTTGCAACGCAACTTACAGGGTGCTCACAAATCTGAGAGATCCAATGATTAATGTGAGGTTTCAGCCTAAGGAACTGGAGGGCAGCTGCAGCACCTGCATCCTGACACTGCTGTCCTGCAACAGCTCTTTATGGGAGCTGAGGCAAAGGTTCAATGTTGCTCATTCTGTGGTCTTTAATATCAATACAAAAATTGCCTATATGCACCTCAATTTAATTTTTATTTAATTACCTATATACCAAAACTCTGCAAGTATCAACAGGCCTGTTGATATCAACATATCATAAACCTTCAGTCTGAAAATCTGGGAGAAGGAAGACATAAGGGTGAATTCAAGACAGAAGAAAACTCAGTGTGGCATTAACCCCCTTTGCATACTTCCCTTCCCACATGGACATTGTACTGGGTTGTTAAATTTGAGGAGTTCATGTTTTCCTGGGCATGTTCTTGTTCATGCATTTGCTCTCTAAGGTCTTCATAGTGGCGTGCAAGGCAGCATAAAGCTGTCATAGTTTTCTCCCTGTTTATCAGTATTACTGCTTGCAGTCACAAAAAAACACCCTCATCTTAGGGTGCATCTGTCCCTCCCCGCTTAGGAAGCTTCTAAAAGGGGGAAAAAAAAAAATTATCCTTGCAAGAACGATAAGTTTTATAAAACTCCTAATCATATAAATCAGAGCAAACCTCCTGTGAAATAAAAATGAAAACTTGGCTCCACTGAAACCAAACATAAACCTTTTATTTCAAGGTGGGCAGAATTTCACATAAACCTGGAAGAGAAATGGGCTGCAATGAATGGTTTATTCTAGTGCAGGGGAATCATTCCCAGCAGAGTACCAGGCCACTTGAGCTCTTCAAGCCAAGGAACATAAAAGCCAGAGATCTCATGCCAAGTCCCCTGCTTGGCTCTCCTCAAAACGAGGAGCAATTCTTATGTATCAAGCAGGATTTCAACACGTTCTCAAATGCAAATACCTAGATTTGCTCCATCCAAAGCAAAACAGTGGCTGCAGGTGTGTGGAGTCCTGCAGCTCCACTCTGCCCTGGTGTCTCCAAAACCGAGCTAGCTGGGAATATGGATGCCCACAGGGTGCTACACCTCAGCTTAGAAGCGTGATGCACAGCAGCCATTTCTGATTACCAGTGTAACAACTGCAGGCTGGATCATCTGCAGTACAAATAACCCCTTCACATGGAATCAAAAGCAGGCTTGCCAAGCTGCCCTTCCCTGCTGCTTTGTGCCCCAGAATAGGCAACATTAAAGGCACTTTAGCTGTGGTTTTGTTTATCCAGCATTTTCTCTTTGATATATGAACCAGAGCATACTAAATGCATGTATGTGTGTGTGTGTATTTGTATGCAGTCCCACACATTGGAGCCAAGTTCTTACAGTTCTGCATCAATAAATTTTACCCATCACTGGTCCTCAGGTTCCTTCAGTTTCTCAGCAGAGAACCTGGGAAGCCAGCTCAAGGGGAAGGACTGCTGCTCTTTAAACACTGTGTGCCCCCCTTTATGAAATGCTGGCCTCAGGAGGAGGCATAGCCTGGCTCGCAAAGGATGAGTAATTGCCTTCTGGAAGTGAGCTGCAGCACTCTGAGCATCTGTGCCTTCAAAACGTAGTTTTCAGTCCCCATCTGCAGGCAGGATGGAGCAGGGCAGCTCAGGACCCCAGCTGGGCTGGGAAGCACCGAGCTGAGCTGGGGTAAAGCCATGGCACTGCAGGGGAGGATGAAGAACAGCTGTTCTGTGCAAATCATGGCAGGGATCTGCAGATAAATTCTAGTCTACTCTTCATCACTTAATCACCAGCCAGAGCTTTAAGGGTCTGGTCTCCTCACAGGCATGTAAAGGGGCAGCTGTTGGGCAATTCTGTCAGAGTCAGGCCCTGCAGAAACTTGGGGTGTGAATCAAGCGCTGAGGCTGGTGCCTTGCTCTGGTGACCCAAAGCACCCCTGAAACAACAGCAGTTTCCTGAGCTTCACACTGGACTGGGATTTCATGACAGCTGGAAGAAAGCGAACTACCTGCTCAGACAGCAACATATGAATCAATTACATGAGCACATCCAGATCAATTCCCAGCTTTCCAGCTCAAGGAAATGACTAATGATGAATCTGGGGAGAGGGGTGTGAGCAGCTGAACCCAAGTTCCATAGCATCTGTACGGTGGCTCACTGTTCCCTCAAATACCAATAACCTGCAAGCTCCCGCCTCTACCAAAGACTTTATCTTCTTGATAAATTGGTGCCCAAACCCTAAGACAGTAAAACCTTAAAGGCAAATTTTCCTTACTTCCTACACTGGAAAGCAGCGACTGAGACCAAGGTTTTGAGCTTCAGCCCCAAGGCAAAAGAAAAGCACAATGAGATCAATAGTTTCAGGTAAGACACTCTTCCCTTTAGCTGAGGAAGCACGAGGAATCCAGAGGTTTTGATTAAAGTCCACCTTCCAGCTCTTCCTCATTTTAGGAGGTTTCACCACTGTCTAAGTACTCTCCCTCGCCTGCTCACAGACAGCTTGCTAATTTAGGTAATATTACTCAAGTTTGTCAAAAGCAATTTAAAATCCAATCAACATCAGCAAACTGAAAAGGATAATATTAAGCCCTAAGTCCACCTAGTCAAGAACTGTACTTTTGCTAGTTTCTAATGAAAATTACTTTGTACTAAGTTTGTCTTCATTTTCTGTTGTGACACAGTCCTTTAATTAATACATTTTTACAGCCAAAGTAATGAGTTTTCTCTATCATATCTGTCTGATAATATATCTTCTAAGAAAAATGAAATTAATCATTATTTTAAAACATTGGCTTCATGGGTTTTTTATTTCATTTATGATATCTGCATAGATAAATCAAAAAAAAAATCGCAGTTTCCATCACCCTCCCAGAATGGGATTAATTTACCATAAAGAAAATGGATGGGGGCATAAGAAGTGCTCGCTCCAAATATGCTCACAGTGACTAATACCATGAATATGAAAGGCTATCTTCACTGATTCTAAGTTGCAGATAGATCTTGGCAGAGAGGAAGACAGAGGAAATGAATGTAATCACTGCAAAATATGTAAAAATGACAGAGAGAGCAAAGTCTAGACAATATGAAATGATTGCCTTGCTCTCCAGCTTGGAATGCAAAGCTCGTCTTCTGATTGTTCTGAGGTTTAAGCTGCTGAACACACATCTCTCTTCAAACCCATATGGGCAAGTAATTTGCCATATGTTTTAGTACATGGCACAAGTACCCATAGATGTTCCACTGCTAATGCTGCACATAGGAAAAAAGGCAAGAAATGCCACTCATGTCTCTCTGACACACTAACAAGAGGGTGGAGCATTCCAGGGTTGTTTTAAAAACAATACCAGCCCTCTGCATGGTATCTTCCCCCTCTCCATGCCATGTGAGTTCTCCCTGACTCCCAGAGTCCTGGCCTCAAAGAAAACAATCTGGGGCTTTGGGTTGATGGCAAGTTGAATATGAGTCACCAGCGTGCCTGGGCAGCCAAAAGGCTGTGTCATGGGTAGCATCAGGCACAGCATCGCTGGTCAGTCGAGGGAGGTGATTGTCCTGCTCCACATTGCATTGGTATGACCACACTTGGAACACTGTGTACAGCTTTGACAGTCTCAATATAAAAAGCACGTAAAGTTATTGGAGGGCATCCAGAGAAAGGTGACCAACATGGGGAAACTTTTGGAGCACAAGGAGTGGCTGAGGTCACTTGGCTTGTTCAGTCTAGAGAATGGAAGGCTGAGGGGTGACCTCATGGCAGTCTAAAACTTCTTCAAAGGGAGAAGCAGAGGTGGCGATCTTCTCTCTCTGGTGACCTGTGACAGGACACAAGGAAATAGTCTTGTCCTAAGTCTTTCTTCTCCCCCTGTGAACCTAGCACACACTTCTCCCATGTCTCAGCAATCCATTTGTCTGCTCCTCCCAGCCACATCATGATTCCCTTCTCTGCCAAGTTCATTCACACTAGAAGACATCACTCTATCATAAAGCCAACATCTCCTGCAAATATTAAAAGAAACTGTCAGCTGATGACATCTTATTCAAAGGAGGGTGTGCAAAATTTCTAAATATATTGAAAAAGTCTCTTATTATTGAGTGGAGTATCTAAACAGCCTGAATGACCTCATGTACTTACTTTTGTTTTGCTGATACACCATTCACCTGAAGGCTTGTGAAACCTCAGAGCTCCTGGTTTAAATCATGCTGTGGGCACTTGCACACAGGATGTGTCTGGTCCTTTGGGTTTGGTTATATTGACACTGGTTATAACTATTTGCAAGACCATAGTTTTAGGACAATATCAGTGTTTGACTGTAGTCAAACATTCAGTAATTTACTCCTGCTTAAATCTGACATCTTAAGCCAAAAAGGCAGGACTTCAATGTACCTTCAAATTTGCAATCTGATTGCAATGCTAAGATTTTTGTCTCTACCACATCAACTAAAAATAGCAGCATAACAGGCGTAGCCAGATAATCCTGCTGCTGGTATTAAAAAAAGTGCATTAGTACAGCATGGAAATATTGAGAATAGGAATATTCTTAGAAGAATATTATTCTTCTAAAGAATAATAAGAAATGGTGCTTCCAGCTGATAACTCCGTAGTGCCTGCACAGCCTGGGAATGCCCCGTGCACAGCCTGTGGCAGCCTCAGTCAGAGGGCATGCTGTCTGTGCTTACCTTCACAACTCTGTCCCAGAGGCTCTGGTAATGTTTTCTCAAATAACAACTGCATTTGAGGAGCATCACAGGCAATTGACAGTCCTGCACTCTTGCTTGTTGACCTTTGTTGGGTTTTGTCTTTCGGTTTTGATGAAAGCCTTTGTATTTTTGGAGCATAGACCTGCATATGGCTGAAGTAGGCAATTAGTACCCATTGCCTCTTGACTTCTCCACACAGCTCCTTGTGAAGAGAAAGCCTCCACCCCTTTTATAGCCACCCCTTAAGTACAGTAATACTGTGATGAGGTCCTCGAGAGCCTTCTCTTCTCTGGGGAGGAGAGACCTAACTCCTTTAGTCTTTTCTCCTAGGGCAGGTGTAGATGGTGGGTTGATTATCTCCTGGGTCCTCTTCTGCATCCTCTTCACCCTGTTTGCATCTGCATCTAAAGTCAGTAGATGGTTTTTAATGTTAAATAGCACAACCACTACTCAAATTATCCAATCTACATAGTTTTCCTGTATTGTAGTGACAGCTATTAGTTTTATAGAGCTGGACTGGTATCTTGATGAGCAGAAGTCACAGGTGCTGTTAGAAGGAGCTGGTTCAAAACATGAGAACTGGAAAAAAGAGTATTGTGGTTCTCAGTATATTCTCCACCTGTGAGCTCCAGGTGTTAAATCTGTATTATCAGTAGTAACTTCAACAAGCCATCAACCTAATCTCCAGTAAGGCCCTCCTTCCCTTCATGGGGTGTTTTAAATGTTATTTTCAAGCATTAGTAATCTATTTTGCCTTTTATTTCAAGAAATGTTATTGGCCCAGTTAAGAGAATTTGAAAGAAACAAAATATTAAGGTAGTGGTAAAAGCTGCTATGCTAGTCCCAGTAGTGCACTCTTTGGCTCTGCATTATTAAGCCAACACAAAGAACATTTTCAGGAATACCATTATGCTGCTGCATAGAGAAAAATGTTTCTGATTAGCATGTATTCGATATGCTTGGAAAATTAGTTCTCCTTCAGAGAATTCCAGCAACAAGTGAAACATCTGTTGTTTCCTGCAAGTTATAACAATTATTTTGCAATTACTCTTTTGCATACTTTGAATTTCTAATTCTTTATTTTTATCTAGAAAGCCAGGATTTGTGGTGCAATTGAAATTCACAATGTGCACACATGTGTGGGAAAGAAGAATAGGAAATTATGGCAGTCCATAACTGCGGCGTTATGTCACCTCAAGGCCAAAATTGTTGGCCATCTACATTATTTGCATTCACTGTATTAATTCCACTCTATACACAATGGGGATTAATCCCATTTCAATCATTTCAATGGCTCCTATTTATTTCAAGGTTGATGGCAATGATCCCTATTGTTTGTAGCCACACAATGTGCTTTCTGCAGCCAAAAATCCAGCTTCCACCCACTCACTGTGGCGCATTGCTTGTGCAGCTGTAACAGTACCAATGCTCAGGGTATAAACAACACTGAAATAAACTGTGTTAAAAGAAAACCACAAGTGGGTTGCAAACAGCATGGCAGCAAAAATGTGCAGAGGCACTCAGGAGAGACAGGAATTGCTTGAGCCAGCTTCACAGGCAGTGAAAACAAGTCACAGCACAGGCTGGCAAGAGCTGTGAACAGTTAAACCCCTCGACAGCACAGGAGTCAAAAGATTGACCAGAGACCTTGTTCCATCCATCCACATTCATATCAATAGGAACAGGTTTGTCTCCTCATATTCAGTTCAGGTTATCTGCTATCAAGAGCTATTGCTTTGAAAGGTGATGAACAAAGAAGAGGTGAGAAATGCAGATTAAATATCATATTTCGCTCTCCCTGCTGTGTTTGCCTGCACAGTAACAGCACCGGTGCTGGGGGCCCCAGCCTGTTACAGAAACAGAGCTCCAGCATCAGCCTCAAGGGGTCATTATAAAATTATTTCTGCCATCGACATAAGCTGGATTAATAAATAACTCATCAAATACACATAGAAGCAGTCTAACATAGCACAGGTTTACAAAAGACTTGGAACTAGAATGCCTTGTTAAAGAAGTAAAATGTCAGTGGTTCCTCCCTCCTCAAGTTGGAGATTTTTTTCTGCTATTTTTATCTGCCCTGCAAACACTTTTAGACCACCTAGCAAAGGCCTTCGAGGAGTGTCTTTGACTCAGCAGCAAATCTACAGCCTGAAGATAACACAGGAAACATATGGAAAGCCTTGTCTCTGTCACCCCTACTCCCTTTGAGCACAGGGTACCCTTGATTCCAGTTGCCAAAAGGACACACATCACAGTGACTTCTTTTGCACAGGGATCCTGGCCAAGCAGGGAGGGCTCTGCTTCTGGATGGGTTTTAGAGATCAATGGCTTCCCACCTTTACATCTGGCAGCAACGCTGCCATAAGGGATTTCCAATGTAACAGGCAAAGAGTGAAAGCAGCATTACCCCTACAATTCCTTGCCAAAACAGGAGCAGCATTTCCCCATGTGTGGAGTCAAGTTCAGAGCTGATCGTACACATCCTTTAAGTTACTCATTTTAGAAATAAAGTCACAGATCTCTTCAGGTACTCAGGTACCAGCTGTGCCTGTTTTGGGTGCTGCCTTACAGAGCAGCAGCTGTACAGAGGAGGGCAACTCACCAGCTGCGGTTCCACAGAGCAGGGAGAGATCTGAGTGCTGCTGCAAGACTATGGAATTCACATTTGGAAAGCTTTTTTAAGAGAAAACTAATAAAATAGAAAAAAAAAAAGGGAAAAAAAAAAAAAAGAGGAAAAAAAAATCTTCCTTCCCAGTGGCAGCTGAACTAATTACACAGCTGTGAACTCTAAAGGGTTCGCTGTGGAACAATACAGGAAAGTCAGATTACCTGCCCTAATTTAGGTGGCTAAAATTTTGCACCTAATTCTAAATTATCCACATTCTTTTCCTTTTACACTCAAAGGAGAAATATCTCAGAGGATCATCAAAATTAGTGTCAAAGATCAACTGAACAGATTTCCCTCCAAAGGTAAATGTGACTTTCCAGAGACTGCCAAGGAAGCCCTGGGTCAATTTGGCATCTAACTTTTAGACAGCTCAGGCAAATGAGACCTACACAAAGTGCGTGACCATGGCCAAGAGTGAGCAGGGCGTGCAGAGCTGTTGGAAAGTGACCTTTCATCAGAGTCAAACCCTTCTCCCTAGGCTGGTTGTCTTTGATCCCAATGAGCACTATTGCAGAGATGGTTTAATGAAACTCTGGAGTACTCCTTGACACAGCAAACAACTATTTCACCAAAATTCATTGTTTTAGTGCCAACTTCTACTTGGGTTCCATTTGTTTATCTGCATTTTTCAATTAGCCAAGTAATTCACTTCCCATTTATTCACATGCATGATACAGAGCGATAGCAAAAGATTTCATTTGATTCATAACCATATGTCTCAAGACTCGGGCTTGGACTGTCATATGGGCAGGAGGCAGCCACCTAATCCCTGAAAAATTTCATTACCAAAAAGGTCATGCTCAAGGGGCAGGAGCTGTTTGTAAGAGCAGGATTTGAAAAGCTGGGGGTGTGTAAGAATGCAAGCATGTCTAAACATAAAGTACTCTTATTTTTAAACACAGACTGAGGTAATAAATTTAATCAGTAAGAAATGAAATATTTTGAGGAGCTTGTCCTTAAAGTGCATATGATTTCTTTCGCTTTAATTGAATAATCAAACACAGGGTAAAAAAAAAAAAAAAAAGTAAAATGGACAAATCTTTCTGCAGCATGACGTTATTTCTTATACAAAGTTGTACTGGAAAAATTGAATCTGACCAGCCGTCAGTGTTGTTTATTTTATCAGACGTGCTTATGTCCTTACTCAGTTTTGTAGCTTCATCTCTCAAGATCTAGAAAGAAAAAGAAAACCTCTCTTCTCTCTCCAGAGAATTCCATTACTGATAGCAGGACACCTGGCATTGCTTACAGCCCAGAGAACTGACTTTTTATCACAAAACCAAATCTGTCGCAACTTCAGATTTCTGAAACTTTGTTTAACGATGGCAAGTGTCAGCTCAAGTGTAAAACGATTAAAGAGGGGAAAAAATAGAGAAGAAAAAGGTAAAAATATAAATTATAAAATAATTTAATACTATTTAATTACACTTTGGGAGAGTTATTTCTAATATGCTCAGGTACATATAATAATAATAATAAAAAATAAGTAATATGAACAGATATTTTACACTTGCATGACTCAGACATTCCATTAAGACCTACATGTACCAAAGATAACTGAGGGAAACTCTCAAATGATGAGCTCAAACTGGCAGATGGCATCAAACAAATAGGTGTCTTTGCCCTTTCATATTTATTCCTATTGCCATAGTGCAAACTTTCTGTGGTGAAACCGAGATGGGGCTCAGAATCTGGCCTGAGCTTTTACATTAATATACAATAAAAATGCAATTTGACGGGGACAAGGGAGACTCACAGCTACAGCTTCCTCAGTGATTTCTGTAGTTTTTTGTTATTATCCCTGAAATGTCCACTGCAGCTTCTGTCCTGTCTCAGTCCTTGTCAGGGGGACCCGCAGCACACTACAGAGAATATCTTGGTGTCCCTTTTCTATTGAAAAGGCTTCACATATAGGCCCTTCTCAATGCTGCATGTATATCTAGGGAACATGCTCATGCCAGACTCAAGGTTAGCAGTGACTGATTGCTTGAGACAGTAAGGAGGAAATCTTGTTTCCACCAAGCCCCAAGCAATGCTGGATTCACAGGTTATATTTAATAATGCAAATATTCAACTCTGACAGTGGAACTGTCACCAGAAGTGGGTCAGTAGTTACAGATATCAGAGATATCAGACTCCCTTTCCTTCCTGAGTTATCCCTCTCACAAACTGCCCATGGCAGCCTTGGACATTTCCCCCTTCCCAAGAAGGGTGTTTGATTGCTGTCACCAGAGGGGTGTATCTGCTCAGTCAGGAAGACAATAGACAGAAGGAGCAGATAAAATAAGCAGAGCTGACATAGACATCTCTATCAGCCCAGTCATGAACACATACAAGTACAGGTATCTTCCAGGTGTTTTGCAGAATAATTTTTGACTCCAGGGCCAGAAACTCCCCAGGGCCCAACAGGATTGCCAAAATCACCTCCCAGCTGAACTCACCTCATACAGGAACTTCAAAGGACATCTCTAGGCTCCATCCATCACCAACAAAAAACAGTGGTGATTTTCAGGAAGTGTCAGCAAAGCAGGACCCTAAAAACCCAGAAGCGACTGATTTGCTTTCCTAAGACTGACAAGGTAAGAAGGCAGAAATTGTGAGGAAAGCCACAGTACAAGTGAAGACTGTTGTAGTGCTTTGGTTTTGGGTTTTTTTTTTTAAACAAAACAAACAATATGGGCACCTTTACAAAATTATTTCCTCTTCTGTCTTGCAAGATTAAACTGGATAAGATGACTACTTTCCCCATACAGTTTGCTGGCTGCTATTTACGACCAGAAGATTTGCTTCCCTATCTCCTGCACCAACACAGATATATTTTGTGCAGTCATGAAATAAAAATGAGATTGCTTTATGTGTTAAGAACAAAGGATCATGTATTTCTCCTTCAAAGACCTCTCTTACATTCCAACAAATTCACTGCTGAGAAACTGATAACAAAAGTCTACCTAAGGAGGTAGCAGTACCAACAGCCTCTTCCCTCCCTTTTCCCTCCAACAGACAAGTTGTATGCCTTGGGGTCTGAAGCATCCAGTAAAGAAAACAGCTAGTATCACCATCTCTAAAAAAGATAATTCTCTCTCTACTGCATGCTGCTGGGTGCCAAGGATGGACCTTCGAAATTTGAACCAGTAATATCCTTAAGCGTTACCTGGAATGAAAGATGCTCGCAATAAAAGAAGGTAAGATCATAACTGCAAGAAAAGGGTTGTAAAATTACTTTTGCTCTTTACAACATGTAATCTGCACACTGGAAGGCTCACTGGGGCCTACCAGAGACAGTAAACTTACAAATAGACTTGCAATAGTATATTAAGCAAGCAGCACACAGATAAAAAACCTCACTTCTCTGGTTTCCTGAAAGATCTCGTGTCCCTTCAGATTCCAAATGTGGCACTCGGGAGGATACACGTAAATTTAGCTCCATGCTATGAGCTGTAGAAATACAGCTCTCTCTTTAGGAGGTATCTGAATTTCCCAATCATAACAACAGTGTAAGACAGAGAACACTCTCAGCATATGCTGAGTTTATGCCTGAACACTGAAACCTGCTTAGATTCCATGTAGGATTTTCTACTGGATGGGATAGTTTTGAGGTCAGAATTGATATGGTTTGAATTGACATGGTCTGAAGCAAGACAGTAATCAACAATACATTGGTCCTATCATCTTCAGCTCCGTAACTATTTTGGAAAGTACTTAGACACAAATGGGGTCTGGACTAAGGAAACCTGCACTATGTGTAGCATTTTCAGGCAGTACCTGAGAATTCTGGCACACTAGAGTGTCACCTAGAGATGACGCTAAAAAGAATGGCTCTCAGAAGTTAATTTCTCTATGCATGCAGTGTCTTTCATGACCACCAAAAGAAATTTAAAATTGTAAATAGCTTACATTTGAAATAAGCTTAGAAGGTGAGCAAAGGAACACGGTGTAACTTGCTGCCCAGTAATCAGGGGTCATGGGGATACAACTAGCAGGATAGGTTTAAGGTCCAAAGACTACACCATTGAAAAGGCAAAATGAAGCTAATTAAAATGGGTGTTTGAGAGTTGTTAAATAAAAGAGTTTTCTGTTAGAAAATACTTCATTAATCAGCAAAAAAACAGACAAAAATACTCAAGTTATCACATATTATTTCTGTCCAAATATGCCATAATATGTTATTGAAGCTTTTCACTTCGATTTCAGTATGTACTTTAGTTTGTATTTTGATTTTTACATGGGAGGATAACCTGTGGCATAATGACACAGTCAAAAAGGTGATTAAAACTGATACCTTAAATCCTGGTGAAATAGGACTGAATTTTGTTTTCATATTTTGAAAATAGAAACAGCAATTTGGAAGCTGCATGTCCAAAAAGTCTTAAAAAAAAATTAACTCCTTTGCATAACTAAAATTGTCTGAAGGTTTGTGTTCTTGCAATGAAGTGCAATTCTGACAACCACCACTTGCATTCCGTGGACCAGATTTCTCTCCCAAACATGCTTTAATTCAAACGGAATATATGGATTTAAATGAAAACAGGCAGACTCAGAAATATGCTGGATGTTACCAAAAGATATAGCTCACTGCATTGCTTCTTTTCTTTTTTACCATCAACCATAGAAAGCTTTATTCCAAGCCTGATCACACTTTCAGTTACAAAACACGTGGCGAAAAATAACAGTTAACACGCAAGATCTGCCATATTTCTACTTGCCTCTATTCTTATACTGGACTTTCCACATTGAGGGGTGGAGAATAAACCTCTCTCATTTTTTAACATAACGAATATACCTAAGGGTAGCAAATAAAGGTTTTTATTATTTTTAATTTAATTTCAAAAATCTTTTACTTTCCCCAAGCCGCCATTTGTTAGTGCAACAATCCAGCACAGTGCTAGTTGCTGAGGTATACATGGTTTAACTAATTTCACCTTCAACCAAAACTGCAGTGTTTTTTCTCCCTCCTTTTTTTTTTAAGTAATGAAAGCCAGATATTCACTACTTCACATTTCTAAAAATAATTCCACTCTAGAGTAAAGAATGGTTTTGTAATAATGACAGGCTGTGAAAAGCAACAGCCTTAGCTTTGATCACCCATAGAACTCCTGCTGTTCTTTTTTTTTTTTTTTTAGATATATTTTGTGCAAAATTAAGTTCTGTGTAGGTCTGTACCATAATTTGGAAAAAACTGTGTATAAAATGTACTTAATTTTTAAAAACAATCCCAACATCAAACAACAGAGAAAGGAGAAACAGATCAGATACAGCTGAAGTTTTCACATGAGAAACTATATATAGTATGTTCTTAAAGCTCCAGTAATACATTCTTCCAAAATCCAGAATGCACTTTGGTCATTATTAAACATTAGTACAGAGGCAAATAAAATACAAAATGCTTGTTTATGTTGCTTTATATATAAAAATAATTTTATACCACATAAGTTTAAGACTCATTACTTCAAATCTTTCAAGATTCTGAAGATTAGCAAACATAGTGCAACGTTCAGATTCTTGTCACATAATTACTTATACTTTTTCAACATGAAGCCACTATTTTAAAACACAAAATGTAAGAATACTTGCACCTGGTGATACTAATCCTCCCAAATGAATTTGTAGAAGGAAAGTTTGTTCGAAGTTAATTTGTAGAAGGGAAGTTTGTTCCAAGTAACTTAATTCTACAGGGATGAACACGTATTTTTGTCACACTGAAGAACCAGGAGTCTACATGACTGGTCCATGTGGGAGGCAGGAACAGAAGGCAGAGGGAGAGGTGTGACACCCACGGCTGTGAAACGCCAGTGGAAAGCACTTGGGAATGACACCTGCTGGGGAGGAATGGGAGGTTATCTGAAGACACAAATTTGCCCAGGCTTCATGAACTCTGCTGCTCACCAGAGGAACTTGTTCTGTGTTTAACTCTTCTTAAACTTCAATGTGGTAAGAATGGCATATACTATAGTGTACAGGAGGAGAGCATCTACCTATCTTTTGCTAAGTCATTCATAGCATTCCTTTCACCAGTAAATAATTCTTGTTTAAATACTCAACTTCAACATATAATACATACTGCTCCATAGTTCACCATAATATATTCCAATTAATATACATTTGTATGTATAAAGTTTCTCATTAAAAGTAACAATAAAAAGTGCACATGCACAGCAGAGCTGCACAGAACAGCTCAGTATTTCAAATAAATACAATATTTAATTTTTATCAAAATATCATACAGCATGGTAACCATTTACAATTATTGCTCTAATAAAAGTGTTTTCAAAGAACACTTGTTGACTCGTTAAATAATACCTTATTAATATCCCAGGATATTTAAACTGCAGCCTATATGAGTTTAGATCCTGGAATTACTCAATATTAGAAATTCCCACTTGTTTCTAATAGTAATATAAAATATTTCTGCTACCTATCATACTGTATTGTCAGAACTTCATGTTTTGTATATGTCTCATTTTTCTATTGCAACCAAACATCTATTGATGTTATGTTGTCCTCATAAATGACTGGTACAAATGAAATATTCTAAGTGATTTTACCACACTATCAAAAATCAAATGACTTCCATATAGTGTTACTGTAACTAAAAATGTCCAGCATTGGCTTCAGCTGTAACTACAGAGTAATTTAGTGTAATCTATTTTCAGGATTTCAAGTTCTCAGACACACAGTTTTTGACCCTTCTCAAATCTGACCTTTTCCAAAACTAAACAAGTTTGAAAATAAAATATAAATGTCAACTAAAATGAACATAAACCAGGGAGAAGATGAAATAAATATAAAGATTGCACAAGACAGATGTAAACACTTCAGTTTTCCAAATGACATCCTTGAAGAGGTTGTAGCATCTGAAATACAGATTCAGTGGCTGCTTTGAGGCAGTTTTGTCCATCAATAAGCTTTTCTATAACACTGTGTTATTTCATCTTCTTTCTACACTGTCAAGATTTGATCTTCCAGAGCTGCAAAAATTAGAGCAGTACATCAAGGTTATTTCTCATCTCACTTTTCTGTTTACCAGAATTGCAATAGCACTACAATTATTTTTTCCTCTTATTTCATTTACTGCATATTGTAGGATACACAAAATACATTTTCCATTCATTTACTTCTAATAGAAAAAAAAAAAAGGCAGATATAAGCAAACTCAATGGCAAATCAAGGGCTCTGTGACAACTAAAAGCTTGTGGAAACTAACATGCCTCATAACCTGAATCTTTAAATAGTTTCCAGAGTTTGTAGTTCAGATGGGGCCAGAAAGAAGGACCTAACGAGACAGTCCCTCAGCCAGGACAAAATAACACTGTGTAGGATTGGTCACAGTAATACTGTGTAATACTTTACTGCAGTGCAAGGATAGCCTGTATCTTTCTGCATCCCATAAAAAGCTACAGAGTCAGTGCTGAGGAAGTAAAGAGAGATATCAAATCTGGGATACGAAGAAAAGTTAAAGAAGGTCTTGCATTCATGTGTACAAATATCTCCATATTTATGTCTAAGAATTCTTGTGTCCTAAATGAAGTTACAAAGCCATGAAAACAAACAAACAAAAAAGTTAAAAGGGCTGCTCTGACAAATACATCATTATTCTTCTGATACAGCTTTAAATTAATAACCGTTTCCAAACAATAAATATTCTAGTTAATACAGCTAAGAATTAACTAGGCTACAATGTACGATCCTGAGATCATATCACAATATTCTAAATGCCATGGGGGGAAGAAGGGATGTTTCTCAAGTACTTACCTTTAGATTAAATCCAAGCAAGTCACTGATAACACCAGAAACTGCTGACAGGATGACAACTTGGGTGATGTTATAAAGCAGTGGATTCATTGTAAGCCCATATAACCTAAAGGGACTGTCCAGTTCCTAATAATGCAAAACAACAGAATCATGAAAAAGCAAAAATTACACAAAGAGGTGTTTTTTTCACATATATATTTAGCAATATTAGACAGTTTAGGAAGTTTTCAGGTCTCAGTGGAGTAAAACATTCTACATTATCTGGAGTATAAAAAACAATGTGCAGGAAAATATTTGTCACGTTAACTGGCTGCTGACTGATGGTGTTTGAATAAACCTTCAAAAAATTGGGGGCTACTCATCCATAGCATCTATCAATATGCACATGGAGCCAAGAAAATGGACAGCTAGGTGCCATCATTTTAGAATTCCTTTTAATTTTCCAGAAATCACCTTCAGTGTTGAAAGAATGACAGACATCAGAACCACAAAAAATTAGAAAAGATTTTCCATAATGACAGAAGGCTACCTCACTACTATGAAAAATTAACAATATCTTTCCTATTGCAATTCCCTTTATTTTCCACTAATTTTGAGACTAATTGCTGATCAGCATAACTAGAAAGGATGATAAAGGAAAAACATACTAATACTGCCAATATTTTACTTTTTTTCTATTGGAAGAAAAAATTAGCCCAAATTAATCTGCAACAAAACTTGAACAAAGAGACTATTTCATCAGTTTTCAATTACTGGTGTGTGAACATAGTTACCCAAACTTTTCTGGCCTAGAAATATGTCAAATAAAGGAAGGAACAAAGTTTTAAGGTATAAGAGTGGATTATATAAAGTACAACAACTATCCACTGCTTTGGTCCTTTATATTTTCTAGCTTTAAATTCATCCTCATCCCTCTACTGCATTACATCCTGGGCCTTGAACAAGGCCTTATAAACCCTTTTTTAATAAAGAAGAATTTCAAAGCTCTGGCTCTTCTTTCAAAAGAGGTGAAATAAGAACGAACAATCTTTTCATTTAGATGTAATGTGGTATAAAACTCTGCTGCAAATACAAAAGATATAAAAGACATGATTCTGAGAAGGACAGCAGAGAAATTCTTTAAGGAAAAAGGTTTTAGATTTTGGATTCATCTTAACAATTTTGTGAGTAAGAAAACAGTAAGAGTATTCAATATAATCTAGTCTCTAATGAAAGCTTAAAGATCAAAAACATCCAAAACCAAATTAAAACTCATGATTCCATTTAGCTACTGGGAATGAAATGCATGATTGTGCTGTTCAGTAACTACCAAGAGTTTATTTAAAGCTCATAGTAGTTGGCATGAAACTATCACTTTTGGGCACGTTCTCACGGTAACTGTGATTGCCTGGGTCTGGGATTTGTGCCACAAAAGCCAAGTTCCCTGTTGAAAAGGCCATGTCAGTTGATACACTTCTGGCAAGAGTAAAACATGAACACTTTTTTTGAAACACTGAGAAAAGTATGAAAGACGGAGCGAATCAGATCAAGGGTTGGTTGACCAAGATCAGCATCCTGCCACCAACTGCAGCTGCTTCTCACCCTACCTGCCTCCTCACGGCACACAAACATTTCAGCTCATGACATGATTCCCTGAACCTGTTGTGCTTTGTCTAGTCTACTTGTCCAGTCTCTCCTTGAAACCAGATAATTTTCTGCATCCAGTGTCCTTTGACCAACAGTTGCACAAGTCTGCTACCTGATGCACAGAGAATATTTCCTTTTTTTGCTCCAAAACCAGGTCCTAAAGTTTTGGAGTCCCTCATACTTGTATCAGGAGATACAGTCAGTAACTGATTAACCAAGCTCTCCTTAATGCTGTAGCATAACTCTCAAGCTGTTGCTTTGTCAGCTTTGAGTCCTTTTTGACATCATCAGTCCTCTCATGGAAAGTGAGAGCTGTCTAGGTTAAAAACCAAGTTTAAGCTTCGTTTTAAGCACTGCTCCTTGGCACACAGGAATCAATGGGTTAAGTGATCAGAATTATTCAACAGGTGATAGAATGAGGCCACAAGGCCTCAAATCACCACTGTATCAACACTCAAAACAGACAACAAAATTGCAACACCATCCAAGGGTTCATCATCCTGTTAACCCTGAAGTACCTCCTCTCACACTGCTCATATGCTGTTAAAGAGTAAAACTTACTCTATGTAATAACTGTGCAATCCACAACAATAGCAATGAAACAGTGTGTGAACAAGTAGCATCACTGTGAAGGAGATACAGAGCAGATTTAAACCAAAGCAGACTGTACTGCCTGCAAAAGTAACACAAGTGGTTTTTTAACCAATCTATTCTGCTTGTTACATATAACACAGGATTACTATTTTAATCTTACCTTCAATAACTTAGTAGCAAGTTTTAAAACATTGTTCACTAATGTCAGTTCCTCCTTCTTATTAGGCTTTTTCTCCATTTTCAAGTACAAGTTTATCTGATTAAAAAAAAAATAAATAAATAAAAATCCAAGTATCAACCCTTATTCAGAATTTTAAAAATTTGGAAATATTTAATATTACAATGAAGTGATTACTTAGCAGCCAAATGACAGAACTGCAATGACATTTCTGCAAGCAAGCAAATTTTTTGGTTCCTTTTTAATATTTAAGAACAAGTACTGGCTCAGCACCACAGGAAAATACAATGTTTTATAACATAACAAAATACACTTGACACTATTATAGCAACAACTTCAAAGTTTAGTCCAATCCACAAATTAGGCAAGAAAAACCACCATGAATGTAAGGTTTGCATAATTTCTTCTTCCTCCTTCAACAATTGCCTGAGGTTTGTCAATTCATTCCGAGGTTTTTATACTAGTAGGCAGACCTTACAAGGCCTAAAATCCCCAGAAGTTATTGAATAGACTAAAACATTAAAACACAATTCTCCTAAAGTGTAATTTCTTTTAAAAGATTTTAGTATAATTTAGTACTTTGTGAGCACCTTGGGTGAAGAAAATCAATCTTTCCAGTGCCTTGAAATATTTGAAAAAAATTATTAAACTCTTCATTGCTATAGAAGAACAGTATATTGAACATTTCAATATTTTTGTGATGCAGACTTTTTCAGGTCAGTGTTACTGAGAAAGTTAAGAGTATAAATTCGCTCTCTTTCGACCTTCTAGCAATTTTGAAAAATCATCTTTCTTTCTCAAACAACATATGTTTGATATTCTACACCAGACAAAGGCTAGTTTTTTCTTTTCTATCACATACAAAAGCAAATCAAAAGAAAAAAAGCCTTGAAAAGCCATTAACTTCTTATTTTAGGATGACAACCTTCAACAAAATAAAAAAATGAAAAATTTAGCAATGTGCTGAAATAGTTCTTCAGATGACATTTCGCAAGCTACAAAAGTAAAGTTGCAGAAAGGAAGTGATGCTATATGATGCTATGATATATTTAACCACCTTTTGTAAGGTGGTTATTGAAATAAGGGCCACAGACATCTAAATAAAGTAACTGAATATGATCAGTTTTCCCTAAAAGGCCACTGTAAGATTCTTACAAATTATGAAAATAAATAAATAAATTTTAAAAAAAATGCCTAATATATTCCAAGGTACATTAAGCTCCTGAACTATCAATTTTATTTTAAAGTCAAATTATGCTTTGAGAGGCAAAGATATTCAGCCTTTAAATAAAAAACTACTGATTTCAACAATTCAAGATTTATAAACAGGACTAAACTAAAAATAAAGGCTCTAATTACCAGACCTGAAAACCCTTGGAAGGTTCAAATCTCTTTTAACAGTTCATAGAATCATAGTATCATACGTTGGAAAAGACCTCTAAGATCATAAATTCCAACCCTTGATCCAACACCGCTGTGGTTACTAGACCATGGCACTCAGTGCCACATCCAGCCTCATTTTAAAACCCTCCAGGGATAGTGAATCCACCACCTCCTTAGGCAGCCCATTCCAATGTCTGACTACCCTCTCTGTAAAAAATACTTTCCTAATATTCAACCTAAACCTCCCCTGGCACTGTTTAAGATTGTGCCCTCTTGTCTTACTGTTGGTTGCCTGGGAAAAGAGACCAACCCCCACCTGGCTACAACCTCCTTTCATGTAATTGTAGAGTGATGAGGTCACTTCGAGCGTCCTCTTCTCCAGACTAAACAACCCCAGCTCCCTCAGCCTCTCCTCATAGGACTTGTGCTCAAGTCCCTTCACCAGCCTCGTTGCTCTTCTCTGGACCCGCTCCAGCACCTCAATGTCCTTCCTGAGCTGAGGGGGTCAGAGCTGAACACAATACTCAAGGTGTGGCCTCACCAGCGCAGAGTACAGAGGAAGGATCACTCCCCTCATCCAGATGGCCACACTGTTCCTGATCCAAGCCAGGATGCCATTGGCCTTCTTGGCCACCTGGGCACACTGCTGGCTCATGTTCTGCTTCCTGTCAATCCAAACTCCCAGATCCCTTTCTGCCTGGCTGCTCTCCAGCCACTCTGTCCCAGCCTGTAGCGCTGCAGGGGGTTGTTGTGGCCAAAGTGCAGGACCCGGCACTTGGCCTTGTTGAACTTCATCCCATTGGAATCAGCCCAACTCTCCAGCTTACCCAGGTCCCTCTGAAGAGCACTCCTGCCTTCCAGCAGACGAACACTCTCCCCCAGCTTGGTGTCATCTGCAAATTTGCTAATGGTACACTCAATCCACTCATCCAGATCATCGGTAAAGATATTAAATAGAACTAGGCCTTTGAATCAGGAGAGGAGTTTAAATGTGTATATGCAGAGACATCAACCACATCAATTTTGAGACTCAAAACTGCAAGATAACAACTTTGATCAGACCATACATTGTTTTTTGCTCAACAAATTTAAAACAATTAAAAACACTTTCAGAAGGACTTGAAAAACTACAGGCACACATCACACAGTCAAGAAATCACTTTATGTAAACCAAGTGATCTTTTAGTTTCCCATCATGACTCCTAATTATTAAATTCATAGGTTGAATTTAAAGCACACAGAAGTGCCTGGAACTTTGCAGGTTGAAAGTAGAATTTGCAATTTCATCTTATCCGTGACGCATTTAAATTGAATCTGGGAGTTGAGGCTTCTTGGTCTTTTTTTCTTTTTGTTATTGTACTTTTTGTTTGTTTTACAGCTTCATTCTCTTCTCAGTAATCCTAATAACTCTAGTGTGTGATTTTCAAGGACACTGGATCAGATGTGCTTTTTTAGATAAAAGTGAGTCAATTGTTTGGGCTTCACCTCTCATGAAAAGCCAAAATGTCAGACTTTCATGAGTCCGTGTCAAGAACACTGTAAAGAGTAGTATCCAGTTTGCAAGTGAAACCAGTCCAAAATGAGTTCTATCTGGGATGAAGCGTGTACTTTTCATTTTCTGAGAAACAATTGTGAATTCTATTTTGGTGTTCTTTTCATATGGCTCTTGGGCACTTCTGAGGAAAAATCCTTATAACAAGATAGGCTGGATTCAATACAAAGATAAGTGTCTGATGACATAGCACTTCCTGAATTTTTATTTTTACTTCTTTTTTATAGTTATGAGGACATACAGAAAGTGTTTCTTTCAATGTCCATGCTAGATTAAAATGTTCAAACACTGACTCCCATGAAGAGCATAGTATAGAAAGCTATGAAAGCAAAATAAAGGGTTGATAATCTCTCTCTTCCCTTGTTCTCCACATTTTTTTTCCAATCCTTATCATAAACATTTCCCTCCACCTCCATTCCAGAAACAGCAGACATAAACTTCACAGGAACATTAGGCCATTTGTACTCTGAGGATCAACAGAACAATGCAAAGCTCTCCAGGCTCGGGAACTCTGAGAGGTTTCAGACTGGTGCAAAATAGCACACTGAGGACACGGCAGACAGGCAGTGTGGCTTCTCAGTGTCCAGCCTCATCACCTCAGGCAAAGATAGAATGAATTCTCATTGAGCAAAACACTCACACAGTCATTTATACCATCTGTCATAGGCTTCACATCCTGACTTCAGGACACACAGTTCGGAAGATTTAATATTCCAATTTTAACACATTTTCTGTACAAAACCTGTGAAGGTTCCTTGAACCGCCTATTTATCTTGCCCTGAATGCTGCTTTGTACCAGTGTGAAACTTCTCCAAGAAGGTTCTTCTTACCTAACACTTATTAAACATGCTTAGCTCTGAAAACTATCAGCAATACCAGGCAGAGAAGAGAGAGAATTTTGCAGTACAAACACTGAGCAGAACATTCCTGAGAAGAAACACACACTGACCAAAAGCCAAGCTTGACAGATGACTGAAAGACAATATTTCCAAGGAGTTAAAAGGAGACAACACATAATCCGTGAAATCTAGCAGTCAGAGTTACTGGACTGGAAACAGTGACTCACTTCATAGAGGATAATTTTGTTTTCAGATCTTTTACTTTCTCATCAAATACTTTAAGATTTCAGATTTCTTTTTCCTATTTAAAAACTGCTTTTTATATTTGTGTTCTGTTAGATCTTAAATTACATCAAATGACTCATACTGGTACCTTTAAGCCCTCTCACTTAAACAGAAATTGAGACATAGCCATCTCAATATTCCTTACAACTTTTGAATAAAGTCACACACTTATCTCAGAAACTGAGTTTCAGGTTGTAAGGGGTTGTTTCATCACACCATAATTAACTCCCTATTCCAAACTATTTTAATACATCTAAAATGTCTGACACCTACCAGATGAAGGACTTGTTTAGATACAAAAATATAGGTCTAGACAAATTCTCACCTGCTCTGTAAGTAATATTGAGGTATTGCTGTACTTTTTACTAGTTTCAGATCCAAGAGTGACAAATCTTAAGAGAAAAAGAGTTAGTGAAATGCACCAAATTACAAGTTCCCAGTTGTAGTGACAATCAAGGAAGATCTCATGCATATGAAGCAGCTGAAAACAAAAGAGTGGGGAAAAAAATCAAAATTTAATTCAAAGTAATAATTACATTACAACAAAAAACCACAGATATCTCATGGTCCTCTGAGAACCATAACTCTGAGAAACATTTCCCAGAAATAAATATACATCGGGATTTTAGGCATGTAACAGTTTTGATACAGTGTCAATTTAAAATTATGATTCAAAGATACAAGGTTTGAGACAATATATGTTCCAAAAGGTTTAATCAGAACTTAAGACTTTTTTTTTCATGTCTCTAAAGCAATAAAAAAAAATACACTCTAAAACAGTTTTAAACTCATGTACAAAGTTGCAAAGAAAAAAAACTACCAAAATACACCCTAAAATATACTAACTTTCATGAGAGTTATTGCTAAATTACATTATTAATAAAATACTTATAGTTAGCTACCAAGCAAACACAATAGAGATAACTAGGGAAGAAACTGTAAAGAAAATGTGACCAGAAGCCGTTCAGAAACTCCCTTGCATTTTGAAACAGAAGCTCCAAGAAAAATCTTAGCAGTGGAAATCTTTAAACATAGATTTGCTTACTAAAAGATATTCCACTAGAGGGCAGGCAAATATAGCCAACAAGCTTGTTTCTCACAAAAATCATCAAGGTCAGTCTCAATTGTCTTTGCAAAAGTGTGTTTTAATGTAAAATTTTAGGGGGAAAAAGGTGTTACAGAAACCACAATGAAAAACGAAAGAGGAATGATTTAAAAAAATAACAATGAATCATAGAATATACTGAGTTGGCAAGGACCCACAAGGATCATTAAGCCCAGTTCCTGGTCCTGCACAGGACAACCCCAAGAATAACACTGTTCCAGGTGCAGAATCCACTACTTGCCCTTGTTAAACTCCACATCATTGGTGATTGCCCAGCCTCTTAATTTGTCAAGGTCACGTTAGGAATTATGCTATAAGTAAGTTTCTTTAGCTATTACAGAAAAATAACCAAGTAAATGAAACGAACAATAGAAAATGGAACTCAATCTTCTGAAAAGCTGTAACAGCTATTACTGGTTTTTCACTGTGGTCTTCTAGCTTACTAGAAATCACTATGCAAAAGGCAGTCAAAATTGTTTTAAAAACTATTTAAGTCACAGCTCTGTCTGTACAAGTGAATTTTCCTCACCTGTGCACAGCAGATAAACACAACTGAGATAGTCAGTAGAAAGGCAGATGAAACTATTACATCCACAGAGCGCTGAGGACCTCGACGCTGAAAATAAAGGATATGCAAATATGTGAATGAAAACCTACCCAATTAGCACTGATATACAGCATAACTAATTAGAATCACATCTTGGAACCTATGTTTCATCATGGCTCACAATGTGGCAATCTAAACGGTATGCAACATGCTAGATCTCAATATCAATGCATTTGAATACCTGTGAAGGCACATGAGATGAATTCAGATGCAAGCATTGAAAGATAACTGTGGGAAAAGAAATTATTCACCACTTGTTCAGTCAGTTCTTTCATGATATGTAGTAACTTTTATTTAGGCAGCATTCCCTGACATAAATTTGACACAGTACTGGGCTTCAATCACAAGTATCAAATCAGTGCTAACAGAAGGTTTCTGGACACCAGATCACAACAGGATATAAAGATGTGACTTCACATGGTTGGGATTTTTCATCACTTGTCTCTTTTTGACATACAAGAGCTGTTTCTACCCACTGAGCTTTTCCTCTTTTTTTTTCTTTCTAGTTAAAGAATTAGACATCCAGTGCTGCACTGACACCTGCACAAGTTAACACATGTATTTATTTCTCAACTTTATTCTCCAAACATGCCACTGTATAAAAGTGAGAAGAATGTGAAGTGTATACATGCAAGGTACAGCCCTGGAACTTGGAGAAAGAAATAGGAAGATTAACTACTGAAAAAAATTGAAGTGCAAATTACTACTGCAGGGACGCACACAGTGCTTCTGTAGCGAGCCAGAGCGTTTGGCCTGCACAAGACTTGAGATATGTCTATACCCCTGCTCACACCTTCACAGGTGGACACATATACCGGCAGGTAATTATGCAGGTGTATTTTGGACAAATGCTCTGTTAGTTTGTGCCAGCAGTACCACTGCAAGAACACAGCCCTGCTCCTCAGCTGCTTGTCTCCATTCCTTGTACTGTGCTGGTGCAGGCATTACAGAGCTGCCCAGTGAGTCAAGTAAAGCAACAGATGGAGGTCAAAATTACTATTCTTCAGTGGTTATGTCTCAGCTGAGTCCGTTCCCTATGCACCTGCCTCTGACCATTGACTGCTTTTTTGTTAGCCACACTATTATACAAATGCTCCTGGTGTCACAAGAAAAGGTGGATTATGTAGATGTGGTTGTGAGGAAAGAAGGCAAGACATTCTCCCATCAACAATGCCACTATATGCATGAAAACTACTTTCTATTACCCAAGTGATGCTATCCTCCTTTCACCCCAACCAGCACCCCAATATAGACTACAAAGAAAAAGATACGTCTCTCAAATGTAAAGTTTGAAGGATATCTGTTTTTTACAATGTCCCTAACAGATACTTCATAACTCAACAGGGTGATGTAAATTATTCACTTCAATTCCTCTTAAAATGATGCATCTTTCAAATTTAAGATTTTGCTTTATATTAAAAATTTTGCTTGCTTATACTTCATGCGTTCCACACTCTCCAGTCTCCACACTCCACTCCTTAATGTTTTCATAGACCTTTTCCTACTTCCAAAAGCTACTGACAGCAGATTTCAGGGATCAAAATGTCTTACTGATAACACGTGGGCATAATTTGTAGCTTCACCTGGCGCACATACACTCACAGCACAAATATATACATAAATGCTCTTGCTTTACAGATGAATAAAGATTAATAAAACAATTAAATGTGTTAACGACACTATCTAGTGAGGTCCTTACAATAAGATATTGCATTATACTAGAAGTGGTCACTTTTTACTGAACATACTCAGCCAAGAGATTTTCTGCTAGCATTAGTAACACATTCAGACTTTATTCCAAGGTGAAAACTAGGCATTTACTTTCTCACAATCTGCAGACACTGCTGGTCCAGGGTCACTGAAATCAAACATATATGGGACACATGCACCAACAGTAAGTGCACAGGAGATATATACTCAGACTAGAAGACCAATCTTCCATCAGCAGCATAGGAGATATTTTATGTTACAGCATAAATACATACTGGTTTAAAATTTTTAAAATGTATTAAATGTATTAAAATTTTATTAAAGCAAAAAGATACATTATTTTACCTTTAGATAGGACCTGAGAGAAAGCCACATTTTTATATTCTGTACTTTCTTCAAGCGGAAGTGAGGAACCTCCGATTTTCTTGCCCTTCTGGCAGATGTTAGATGACCAAAAAGTTTGGCAAAGAGCAGCCTCTGCAGAGAAGAAAAAAAACTAACTGTTGATTGATTTTCAGGGGTATTAAAAAAAATAAACACAGAAAAGGCTTCACATAGTATGTCAAAGTAATGTACAGTGTACCAGTGTAAATTAAAATATGTTAATATAAAGCAGAAATAAGTGCAGTGTATTATTAAAAAGAGGAAATACACTACACATTTTAAAAGTCTCCATATTCTAATGATAAACAACATTTAGCTACACTTGGAATTCCTTTCTTCAAATTTTAGATAACAGAATTGATAAGCTTTTAACATTTTCAAAAAAAATCCTCAAACCTGGCAATCATTTATATTAGAGAGCACCTGTACATTAGGAGTTACTTTCAACAGAAATTATAGCTGTTAGAAGCAGGCTAATTCTATTCTCCTGTATTACATCACATATTTTGACTACAGTCTAAGAACAGCAAGTATAAAAAATTTTCTTTTGCAGACCAATAAGCATCTATATTCTACTGCTAGTAATGTTGCTCTCTTAAAAGCTTAAATTGCAGTAACAAGCAATACAAGAACAGGTTAATTAGTTCAGACAGCAGCTCTCATGATCTCCAGCCACAGAAATAACCTAAAAAAAAAGTAGTCAGGGCTCTTGGATGAGGTCTGGATTGGAACCATTTTGGATGTCTCACCCCTGGAAGTGTTCTCAGCCAGACTGGATAGGGCTTTGAGTAACCTGGCCTAGTGGAAGGTGTCCCTGCCCATGGGCAGGGGGGTTGGAACAAGATGGTCTTTCAGGTCCCTTCCAACCCAAACCATTCTATGATTCTATGAATTAATTCAAAGAATTTCATTCTTTGAATGAAACACACTGGTAGAACAAATGGCAAATTTATAGAGTTCTTTTAATGAAGCTCCTTCTGCTTGTGGAAGCCTGAGACAAAGTGGAACATGACAAAGCATTGGGTTAATGCATTCAGCCAGTTTTCCCTCAGAAATGCTCTCCAGGAAAAGATATGTTTAGCTACAGAGACTTCAGTCCATTGCAACTGAATCATCTAAACCGTGAGTCCACTGAAGTATTTGTCATCACTGATCTATGAATCATAGAAGAAAACAAGTGCTGAAGAAAACAAGTTTAAAATATCCAAAAAGTCAAAAAACGCAAACATCAAACTTTCTTTTGCTTCAGATGAAGCCTCTTGGTTTGCTGTTCATACCTGTTTATATGTCCTCTCTGCTACACATAGCAAGAAAAAGAAAATCCACACTAGAGACACACGGACCACGAAACTTATAATAACCATTGAGAGAACCAGAATGTCTCCATCTGATCCAAATGCAGTCATGCAAAGTTCAGTGGCAGAATGTGTAGCTAGTTGCTCTAAGTCTTTAGCTTGGGAAAGTCGAAAGACAAAGGGCATTAACCCCAAGATTAAAGAGATGACATTTCCAAAAATCTGATAACCAATTCCTGGTATATAGCTGTTCACCTAAAAAAAAAAAAACAAGGTATATTTTTAAGTTTGGAATGAATTTGGCACTAATTCAATAAATAAAATATTAACGTTTCTGTCTTATCACAAAGAACACTTTATAACCTGATAAGTTATATGAAAACTTCAACCAAGCATCTTCATAATTTACTATTAAAAAAAGAGAAGTCCTCAAAGAGCACTTACTGCACAGGAACCAAGTAAGACAAAGAATTTAAAAATGAAACAACATAACATTGTCAATAAAATCCAGTGCATGTTCCTGTACCGAAAATTCATTGAACACTGAAATAGCAAAGTGCACCAGTCAGGCCGAGCTGCTTAGATCCTGTATGTTGCTCCTGAGTCAGGTAGAGATCAGAACTCAGAATGTGAATAAGTTGGAGATGGCAAGTATCAACTTGTCAGAACTAGGCAGAGTTAAGCTCTGCAAGGATTTTATGTTTAATCCTACAATATACTGTCTATATTGAATAAGAGCATGACATCAATTTAAAGCTTTTCCAATTGTTCCTTGAAAAGGAGTTCTAGGAAAAAGAGGGAGGACTAGTGAGATATCCCACTGATCTTCTTAGATGTTTGCTTATTAAAGAGGAAAGCTTTCTTTTCCAGTCCTAACTTCAGCATCCAAATACTCAGATCTGTATATCTCTAACCCAATACATTATTTGTTCATCGGAATCAAGGAGATGAATACAAATATTCACAGCATTGTTTTGTAACAATAAGAGAGGCTGGCTGTCTTTGCAAGTACCTAACAATGCAAACACATTTTATTATCCCAACACTCAAGATTTGGTAATTCTTTAATCTGCAAGTTACAAGTAAATCAGTGATGCAAGCCATAGAACAATAATGTGAATAACAGAAACTTTTAACAAAAACCCAAACAAACAAATGAAAAAACCACAACCACCCAAACCAAAACAACAACAAAAAATATAAAACACTAACCATAAAACAAGCTTATTTTTGGTAGTGCTTAGACCTCTAAACACAATATTTGCACAAAGTAAAATGAATACTCACTCTGTTCATTATCATACCACTGATTTCAAGCACAGACAT
>NW_020956161.1:13220-14291 GCF_003031625.1 Empidonax traillii | reverse complement strand
AAAAAAAAAAAAAACAAACAAGGTATATTTTTAAGTTTGGAATGAATTTGGCACTAATTCAATAAATAAAATATTAATGTTTCTGTCTTATCACAAAGAACACTTTATAACCTGATAAGTTATATGAAAACTTCAACCAAGCATCTTCATAATTTACTATTAAAAAAAGAGAAGTCCTCAAAGAGCACTTACTGCACAGGAACCAAGTAAGACAAAGAATTTAAAAATGAAACAACATAACATTGTCAATAAAATCTGGTGCATGTTCCTGTACCGAAAATTCATTGAACACTGAAATAGCAAAGTGCACCAGTCAGGCCGAGCTGCTTAGATCCTGTATGTTGCTCCTGAGTCAGGTAGAGATCAGAACTCAGAATGTGAATAAGTTGGAGATGGCAAGTATCAACTTGTCAGAACTAGGCAGAGTTAAACTCTGCAAGGATTTTATGTTTAATCCTACAATATACTGTCTATATTGAATAAGAGCATGACATCAATTTAAAGCTTTTCCAACTGTTCCCTGAAAAGGAGTTCTAGGAAAAAGAGGGAGGACTAGTGAGATATCCCACTGATCTTCTTAGATGTTTGCTTATTAAAAAGGAAAGCTTTCTTTTCCAGTCCTAACTTCAGCATCCAAATACTCAGATCTGTATATCTCTAACCCAATACATTATCTGTTCATCGGAATCAAGGAGATGAATACAAATATTCACAGCATTGTTTTGTAACAATAAGAGAGGCTGGCTGTCTTTGCAAGTACCTAACAATGCAAACACATTTTATTATCCCAACACTCAAGATCTGGTAATTCTTTAATCTGCAAGTTACAAGTAAATCAGTGATGCAAGCCATAGAACAATAATGTGAATAACAGAAACTTTAAACAAAAACCCAAACAAACAAATGAAAAAACCACAACCACCCAAACCAAAACAACAACAAAAAATATAAAACACTAACCATAAAACAAGCTTATTTTTGGTAGTGCTTAGACCTCTAAACACAATATTTGCACAAAGTAAAATGAATACTCACTCTGTTCATTATCATACCACTGATTTCAAGCACAGA
>NW_020956161.1:0-13043 GCF_003031625.1 Empidonax traillii | reverse complement strand
AACCCAAACAAACAAATGAAAAAACCACAACCACCCAAACCAAAACAACAACAAAAAATATAAAACACTAACCATAAAACAAGCTTATTTTTGGTAGTGCTTAGACCTCTAAACACAATATTTGCACAAAGTAAAATGAATACTCACTCTGTTCATTATCATACCACTGATTTCAAGCACAGACATATCTGCTTTCTTGCAGTCATTACCCTCCCATACAATTGCACTTATTTTTTCTAGTCCTGGATTCAAAGTGTGGATCCAAGGTAAATGACTCTGGGAAAGATAAGGAATATATTCCATCAGAGTGAAAAATCTATTGTCATGTCAATATGCCTTTGTCAGCAACACAGAGACAAAAAAACACACTTTAGTCTAACAAATATTGCTGTACAGGATTTATTTCTAATGTATATTAACATTATCCCTCAAAATCATCTAGTTCTTTTCCAAGAAACAGCTGGGAATACAGGGGTCTTTCCTTCTCCAAATTCTTTTTTCTATTACTGTGAGTAATGAAATGGATGAGTTAATGTGATTAAGGATTTTTTTGGTATTTTTTTCATTCAAACATATCAAAAAAGAGAGAAATATGAAAACAAAGATCTACTTATAAGTTATCCTTAATTCTGCCATGTTTAATGGACTTTTAAATTACTATTTCCCCCCTAACATTCTGAAAAGTATTCTTCTCAGGTTGACCCCAAGGAAATCACTTTTTTTTTTTATTTGCTCTTGTTGATATCTGTGTACTTTACAATCCTTTTTAGGGATAAAGACCCCCCCATATGCAAACTATATTTGGCAAGGCTCAGAGGTCTCAGAGAGGTAGGTGTCTAATCAATACACGCTGCTCCAAGACCCAAGCAATCCCAGGCCAATCTACTGAATGCACTTAGAGCTGAGGGACCTTTTTCTCTAACGACAGAGCCAAGTAAAAACTGAAGAATATGAAAAATGTTGAGGTGACAAGTTCTGCTGAGGCCATTTCTTGACTTTCCTCAGCCCTGTCTCACTCCTCTCCCATTCAGGTGATTAAAATTGCTCTCAACTTTAGTCTCCTGGCACTACGTGCATCACACTACCGAAAGTGGTCGTGCTGGCTGGGAAAAGGGTATGATAATATTTTTTTAATTTTAACTTATCATTGATTAAAACTAAACCTTTATTTTACTGCTTGCTTTATCAGTATTTATCTGAAATCTTTGTATTTTGCTAAGTGCTTCATTATCTCCCTTTTTACCTCCACTGGATGAAAAAAAAAAAAAAATTTATATTATTTAAACAGTGCAAACATTTTTTGCAGGACTTTCTTAGCCACAGATTCACAGGGTCTTCCTCTAGAGGGAGTATCAACACCAGGAGCTGAAACTCAAAAATTCAAAATCTGCAATCAAATTGAAAAACCCTCAATTGCAGAAAATCCAAGTCAGTATACATACTGCAGTTCAATTCACTACTGCAAGGCTTACACTTTAGTGTTTCGTGCAATGCAGGCAAGAAGAACTAAAAATAAATCAAAAAAGCAAAGACTGCATGAAATCCAAACTGATATCTCTTTTGGATTTGTAGGATTTTTTCTGTTGTAGGTGGGGTGGGGAGAAGGCTCAGCTTTGAGGGGCCCAACTTTCTAAAATCAACAAATACATCATTTTTAATTCTGGCTGTGAGTGAAGAACCTGTCTTTTGAAATTCTTTTCCTCAGTAGCATTAACATCATCCCTTGCATGACATTCCTTAGTTCTGATGACCCACATACATGACCTGTTAAATGGTTTACCTTAGCAATGTAATTAAAGATAAGACATGTACTACAAATAAGACTGGTACTGAATAGCACACATGAACAGTTTTCATCAAATGAAGACTAAACCTTGATTGATTGTTAATGATCAAGTATTAATAACGCATTCTGTCCAACATTAGCCTAAGACAGGTAACAACTGTGCTGCCCAAAAAACCGCAAAATTTTCAGAAATGACTGTCTATATGCTGCTACAGAATACCAGAAAAGAAGGGAAAAAAAATTATTAGATTTCAGGCAAAAAAAATTATAAGTAAATAGAATTAGGTATATATGATATGTGACATCATATATATTCATATATATAGCATTAGATACTGTGTATGTCATCTTTCTGTTTGATTTTTATACATATACATTTATACATAAGCAAACAGAAAAATGTCTGATAAGTGCTTACAAAAAAGTAATTCCACTAGAGAAAAAAAAAAAGGTGTAGGGGGAGAAGACTCCATCCAAAACCAAAGCAACAAAAAGCAAGCAGAAAAACAAATTAAAAACTCAAAGAAACAAAACAAACCCACCAAACAGAACCCTTCATCAGAGTAAACTTCAGTCAATCAGTACTTGCCCTGAACTAGAACTAAGATTCAAACACTCAAATATTCTATAAGCTATTCCATTTTTGCATATTGTCATATCCTCTTCATTTGACAAATTAATGACTGAGTAGGAGAAATCCTACTCAGGGTTAAAACTATAGTTTTAATTCTATCAAATCACTTTGGCTTTGCTACTTTCTGTTACAGGGTTCTTTCTCCCAGGCCTCCTGTGACATGTGATAAAATGGAAAATTCTGTACTTTTGTGTAGTGTAAAAAAATCAAAATTGGCAGATACCAACCTGATGAAAGGGGTCATCTCTGTATTCTTTCTTCACACATGGATTCACTTGAGGGCTTTCCACATCTGTCTCACTGGTACAGGAGGAGTGACACTCTGCGCAGTGTAGCAGGTCCTCCCACAGCACATCTTCGGTTTCCGACTCCGGCCTCGCACTCTCAGAATCCTGTCTGGAGCTTGAACACCGAGAACTGCAGCTTGTACCAGATTTAGGTGTATCCTGAAATTGAAATTTGCATTGGAATTAATGCAGCTTTTTTATTCTACATCGTTTCATGGTAGAACAGCTATAAAGTTCAAATTAGTTAACCTGTGTTTATCTGGGGTTTTTTTATGTTCCAATCCATTATCTTTCTCACCAGAAAGATTTAGATGTTTATTGAAGGTGTGCCTAACAGGTTGCACATGTTAAAACACTATACAAAAAAACAACAGTCCATGACTCCTGCTTTGTTGAGGAGGGGATCACATAAAGAAGGATCAAATCATATTAACTATTAAAAGGAAAGAACAACTTTACAGATTTTTAGAACTCATCAGTTTACAATTTAACAGCAACTATCAAGCCTCCAGCTATGTCTCAAACTCCTCAAGAATTGACTCTCAAAGTCTCCTAAAATCACTTTGTTACTACTTACATACTTTCTCAAAGACAGAGAGAGCTTGTTTGAAGACACAAATGCATCAGGTATAGAGGAAAGGGTACACATAGCTAATGCCAATTATATGAATAATCTGCACAGTCATATATAAAATTTTAATTATTTTAAAGAACCTGCACTTGAGAAACAAGTACGCCTTTTTAAACTCATATTTTACCCAGCTGTTAGATAAACAAAAATATTAAGTATGGGACATTCAAATGTTCCAATGTATACACATGAAATAACCTATTGTTGTCTTCAGGACAAGAATGTGGAGTTTTTAACTACTTTCCATAACAAGTAGAATCCATTTCCTATAACACAGAGATAAAGTATTAGAAGCAGTACCAGCCTACACATTACTATCCTCTGGCAATTTCCATTCCCTCTTAACACAAAATTTATTTCTTTCTACTAATTTCTCTTGAGAACATACACAACCTTTTACACTGAAAAAAAATTAAGCAATGTTTTGACAGACATACTAACTTATTATGATTTATAATGCATTACTATCTAAAGAAATGCTCTTCAATCTTTCTGAAAACTACGTATTTTATGTAAACAATTTTGTAAATAAATATTTAGAAAAATTTGGTCTGAACTCTTTCTTGTTTTACAAAGTGAGGGATAGCATCAATGCAGAAAAAGTCTGAACTATTTTTTTCTTAAAAATTAAAAATTAAGATATTTATAGAAAGCAGTCACTCCTGGGTACCATTGAGGGTTTGAAGTTAATAAAGTAAGTACATTAAAAAGAGCTTGCTCAAACAACAATTAAGTTGACAAGTAAACATGAAGGTGAACAAGAGCTTGCTCAAACAACAATTAAGTTGACAAATAAACATTTTCTTAAATGTGGGACAGAATTGAGAGTATATGCACTGACTTCACTAATTAATTTTTTTTTTCAATACAAAGAAAGCTTTCACTGATTATAAAACTATTGTTTCATTTCCTTTGTCATCATGTGGGGGAGGCGAGTTGGTAACAACAAAGAAAGGCTTCCTCTTTCGTGGCATCAGTCAGAGCAGTAAATGGGGAACAGGGGTGAAACTACTGCCAGAACTGCACACGGAGTGAACTTTGTTTCTAGAGTTTCTGAAGGTATCTACACAGCCTTTCCTTCCTCTGAAACATTTTATGCAAGAGAAAATAGAGTTAAGAGAAGAAGAAAAAAAAAAAAAATCAACTGTAATAGTTTCTTTCTGCCTCCTCTTGTCAAGCACTGCAGCTGCACAAGGATACAGTCAAGAAACATCTTCTGTAACATGAAACAAGCAGTTCCAAGTATTGACCTGTTCAATTATCCCAAACCACACATGGAAAAGGCATGAAACACTCAAATCAATAAGCCTTCTGGATCTTTTCAACCAAAGTCTGTGGGAAATAAATGAAAGAGTAGAAGATCATCTAGTGAAGTCTCCTATGAAAAGCATCAAGGCTTTGCAGTTGTGATCAGAGAAAGCAATATCTGAACCCTTCCAGGAGACATTTCTTATATCAAGTAGAGAGCCTACTCATGAGGCTCTGCCTGTCAAACCCACCTGGCAGTGGACTTTTGTCAGAGCTGATTTTATTCTCTATACTCTTTTGGCATAGTCTTAATGAAAAAACAGTAAAACAGTCTTTAAAGTGTTCTGTACATCTGTTAAGTTGCATATCAAAAAAGAGCATAATGTTTTTTAATAAATAAACAAAACCACAATAGGATATCCCTTTCTCTTTCAATGTCTGAGTCCTTACAATTAAGGACTCTGTTAATATGGAATCTATGAACTCCCCTCTTCATGATGTCATGAAGTCTCTTAAAATTTCAGTATCTTTACGCATTAACAATTATGTTAAGACTTCATGACAATATTTTAGATTGTTTCAACAAATATGAGGGAATGAAAACTCAGAGTCAATTAGACTTCTCCACAAAAAAGCTAGAGAATCCAAAATACAACCTAAACGGAGAGAAACAGGAGCAAGAGCATGATGAACATTTGTATATTGCCAATTATTACTGTTTCTGTAACAAAGCAAATTTCTAGAGGAGATAACTGGTGTCAAGAGACAGTAACAGAGTTGCCATAACCTGAGGCAAGATCTACAGAACATATTTTAGGCTCCTTATAACAAACTGAAAAATAGGATAAACCTCTTGATTTCAAAACACTGTCACTAAACTAAAACAAAAAAAATCTCTGTCCCCCATCAACATGACTTCCAGCTAATTGACTCCTAAAATCCAATACAGGAGAAGAAAAAAAAGTTTGAGGAAAACATACTTATTAGCTAAGAAGTCGAGAAGTTTTAACAATTCACAGACAAGAAGCAATAGAAATGAACATACCTCCAGAGGATAATGTTTCTTGTAATGGTGAGATTTCCTGTTTCGAAGTGTACAATCACTAGAAGTGCGTTCCACATTGCGACGTAAAGAATATCCAGTTTCAGGCCCTTCCTCACTGGAAACTTCATCTGATAGATTTGTCACAGTCCTGTGAGTATCCTAGTGCAAGAAACACAGTATCAGTAAGACTTACAGTTATATACAGTAAGTCCTGTTCTCAACTATTGAAATCCAATTTCTTTCTACAACTTTAGTATCTGTGCTCAGTTAAACCAGATACTGGTGTATTTTCAAGTGTCAAAATTAACTGGCACCATTAGCATCATGAAACAGAAATTGTAATATCAAAATCAAAATTTTTGAAATGAAGTGCTAGTTTTTATCATACCCAGGAAAAATTCCAACGTTCTTATTTTAGATTTGATTTTGTCTCAATTGAACCTACCAAGAAAGGCTTAGAGGCAATGTATCTACATTGGGGAAAAAATTGTAAAAAAAAAAACCAAACGAAACACAAAAAAACCACACCAAGAACACCCTAACAAAACTGTGATGGCAGACAGTCTAATACTGAGTTATCAACACACAGCGTACAAAACTAACATTTATCCCTTCTCCCAAGCATAAAGTGCTACAGACTGCATGCTGAGATCACTAACTTATTTCACTTTTCATTTAACTGATTTTGAACTAAAGTTAAAGTAGCCATTACAGCAACAGAAAGAAAAAAGGGCAGCAAAAGGATCAACTGCGAAAAGCTTTTTTGTATATTCTCATTTGTTATGAGATCACCAGAAAGGACACTGTAAAGTTTCCTTAAGAAAGTCTTCCTGTCATCAGTGAAACACAAAAAGGACAAAAATAGCAAAGCTGCTCTCTGTGAATATGACAAATCCTTCCTCTCCTTGAAACATCATTCTCTCTTCCATGACAAACTCCATTTTCTGAGATGCTTCAGGGGCAGGACATTTCCCCCTTTTGACAGCTGAGTTGTAGACAGAAATAGGGACAGGCAGAACAGTCTGGGGTGTCTTCTCTACTATGTTTTGCACTGGCACTGAAATGTTTTGATTTTCTTCAGAGGAAGAGATGAGAAGGAGAGAACAGAGGACGATATTCTAGTCTGTGCCAATTTCTCTTTATTGTGGGCGTCCTCACAAAGCAAGCTCAACATAGACAACATCTCATCCATTCTATCAAAGAAATTTAAAACTGTTTAAAACTCCTTTTTTTAAAAAAAAATCCTTGATTGGATGAATTTCATGAAGAATGTAAAATGCTTGGAACTGATAAGACAACTGAACCTTGCTATCGCTGCTGAGAAAGCACCTCCTGCAGAGCAACAAAGTGAAATTTTTGCCTTGAGATGAACCTTCCTCACTTTCATCATTTGATGAATTAATAATCCCCCTCTGAAAGCAACAAGCACACTTACTTTGTGATGGCTGTGATTGCTGAAGACCTCTCTCGCTGTCGAAGTGCTCCACCCTGTCTCTTCTGGCCTGATCACTTCACAGCGACGCTCGTGGGTCTGCACACATTCTTCACTGCCTTTACCTGTCTTTTTCCCATCAAGGGACACGTAGCCATTATCAGTCTCAGTGGATTTATCTATTGAGTTTTTTGCTTTTTTAGATCTATATTTAAAACAAATACATAAATTAATTATTCTCTCAATTATTTCCCAGTCTAAATCCTGCTTATGACTCTCAGATCCTGTTTTAGTTCTACTACTAAAAACATTCTACTACAAACAACATTAACATTTGATGCCTTATTTGTAACTATTTAATCTTCTAAATAATACTCCTTATTTAACAATTTTAGGAAAGTATAAACTGTCAGAGTGTGTGAATGAAACGTGCATCATTATCTACTGAAAGAAGAGAAAAGGAAACATATGTTTTAAAACTAAAACGTTCACAGCAACTTTGGCAATAGAAGAACCACGAGCCTCAAATGTAAATGAGAAACTCCTCTATTCCACCTCTTAGAAAAGAGGTATGATAGAAGTTGCTGTAAGAATTATTAATTCAAAGCAAGCATGCGATTTCCTGAAGCTGCAAACATGCTCTTTATTACTCTATACACAGATATTTGTTGGTTTAAATACACTCTGCTTATTGACAACTCTGCTAAACAGAAGGGGATTTACCCTTTTCTATATTATCCCGTAACACCCCACTAACATTTTTAAGTATATCTTACAAACACAATAATTATACCTTTTTTCAAAGCACAAAATCTTAAGATCATTTATAATGGTGAACAGTCTTCCATAACATCCTCTAGAACCAAGACCCTTTATGAGTCAATACATGTAGCAGCAAGACTAATGTAAGAAAAAGGCTTTCTCAAAGCAGACATTTGGATGATTGCACTTCCAAACTAGAAAGTGCAGTGGATGAAGGAATGAAAAGGAATAACAGTTTGCTACTTTACTGACAGAGACTACTTTTAGTCTCCGATTAAGATTCTGTATTCTCAAAGTAAATTAGATTTTGCTTGTTAGATTCTCAGAATGCTTAGTGGGCAAGCGGAGAGGTGGGGAGAGAGCAAGAGGAGAGTGTTATAAATAAAACTTCCAGAATTTTGCTTTTTATTACAAGCAGAACACTGGACAAAGATGATAGAACTACCAAGAATCCGTTCAGTTGATCTTGTGCTCCTATGAGGGAATATGCATTGCCTTTCTCTTTAAGGTGCGAGGCATTCTGTGAGGGTTTGGATTACACAGCAGAAGATTAAATTCCTCTTTAGTATGTACATCAAACAAATTGGGAGAATTTGGATAGTCACCTTACATTCCTTCCAAGATAAGGTATCCCACACATAAAGGGGAGTGCTGAACACAAAAATTCATTAGGAAGAGTTGAATAAAAAGGGGAAACAAACAAACAAACAAATACTGCTGTTGGAATGCAGACAAAATAATGAAGAGAAAGGACAGTGTTACTCTAGTGTATCATCCTCCTTTCCCATCTTTAATGTCCTTTCCTCACCCCTAACTAGAAAAAAGTTAACATTTATATTTCTCTCAAAGCAAAGAAACTTCTGCTCCACCTCTCTTGTATGAAGCTGTGGAACTCACTAGTATTCCCTGACCTACTTCCAAAATTCTTGGCCAACTGAATTTCTAAAAGAATACAAAACCATCAGAAACACTTTCTGCAGCTACTATATATTTGCATGGATTAAGTTTTATTATAAGCTTACAAAAGTAAAGAGCCAGCACATGCTTTAGCATGTGTGGTGTGCTGGAGATCAGTCAGTGAGCCTCCTGTTTGCAGACTGCCAATGTGAGAGCTCACATAAGGAGCTTGAATTTTCTAGGTCCATTAAGATAATCTAAAACATTACTGAGGCTTTGGACAAAAAGGTCATGCTATCATCAGTAAACACATTAGAACTTTATTTCCGTGCCATTCCTTAATGCCACTGTTTAGCCAAGGTAATGAAGATAGAGATAGCTCAGGTTATTATTGGATGGAAAAAATTTGCTGTTCCATGTCTAGAATAAAGCAAGTACTGGCCTTTAAGTGGCAACTCACTGCAAAAGTTTCAATAAGGTCAGTTGTGAGTACTAAGAAAGTAGCACTAATATTAAATTATCTGCAATAAGGAGGAATCCAGAGCAGCCAATTTGTAATTCATTAAATATACTTCCAGCACTATTAAAAAATTTCTTTTTAACAGTGCAGAAGCAAACACAGTTCACATCACACGCACACACACATGCAGTCAGAGACACTTCCTCCACAACAGGAGTGGATTAACAAGACAACTATTCCAAGTTTGAACTGAGAAGTTTTTATACATTTTATATGAAATTTTAAAGCTACTAGGAAGAAGTAGCCTCAAAAAGTTGAATAAGAACAGACAAGAGAAAGAACTTAGACATGTATGCACAGTTTGTTCAGACAGGATTTCACTACTCCAGAAACGTGTAAGTGCTAAAATCACAAGAGGAATACGACTCATCTGATATCAATTAAGGCTCATTCTGAAAAATAGGTAGCCTGTCTGAAGTCTTTATTTGCTTCTAACATAAAAGCCAGTTATCTTTTGTAAGAATCCCTAAGTGTAAGCCTCAAACCAGAAATAGCATACATTTGGGCTTCATATTAGGCTTTCATGCACTATATTGTGTTGAAAACAAAACCAAAAAACCCACAGTTTTGCCCTAGCTGACAGAAATGTATAGTTTCCTAGAATTACTATATATATACACATCATTAATCAACTTTTACAGTTTTATGCTAGAAAAAAGTATTTAGAGCAAGACAGACAATGCCATGAGTAAATCCAAGGTCTTAAAAGGCTTGAACATGTGCAACATCTAAGTCAAGAATGACTTTTAGTCTTATTTATGCCTTAGCTATAAAAAATACTAAGGAAGACTTAAATCAAGTTTCTGGAACACTTTAGATTTTCACTGTCAAGTACTCTATTAAAATGTATTTCCATTGGGGTTGGTCACAAAAACTCTCCTCCCTGTTGCCACTGTGAAACTTTTAGAAAAGTTATAAGATTTCCATTGGAGTAAGGACACAAACCAAAGTCCCAAATCAGTACTACATTCTGAATAAATCACCTGTTTGGATATTGCCTTCTTTTCCAGTGAAACTAATCAGTATTTTCTAAACTGCCACTGTGCTAGATTAAAGTACAGAATTATATTTTATCAGTCAGACTGAGTTCTGCCATTCAAAAGCATTTTTATTGAATAAACAGTTCCAGATTACCAATGACCTGAGGGTAGGCAAATGGTCTAAGTACACAGGGTCCTGCTCTAAACCTGAGAACATAATTTCTGAGGTTAATTTTGAAATCATGTATTTATAACCTATACTTAAAAACTCCAGAAAATGTATGTCAAAGTTTAATATATGCAAAAAACAGCTGTAAATAAACACTAATGAGACAGTCTAATGTGCTTATCTAAAGAGCTCCCAAATATGTCTTAGAAAACAGGACAGATGTCACTGTGAAGCTTCCTTGCTCTGAGGTTTCCTAAGATTTTCTTTAAGTAACATCACCAAGCAGTCAATCTACTCCACACTGTGCTCTTGCTTCCTCGCTCCCAGCCCCACTCTGCCATCCCACTGTGCTGACAAAGCTGTTTGCATTACCATGAAAAAAATTACATGAAGAAACTGAACCGCATGGTTGAAAAAAAAAAAAAAAGATTATTTTTGAACTGGACAAGTTCCTCATATGGTTTGTAATGGCTCCAGAAATACAAACAACTGTGCCTCTGCAACTGAAGAGGTGACAAAGGACTAAGGGCTATTTACAGCATTCTCAGTCACTCTGTGCTCTTTTATCCTTTGAAGATACTGTACATGCTAAGCAGTAATCATGGAGGCTTAACATCTATATATATATACACACTACCTCTCATTAAATGGTTTAAACAAGTCTTTAGAGAAAGTTCCAGACAGCCCTTCTCAACTGAAAACAGTCTGAGCCCAACAGGAGGAAAGGTAAGGAAAAAATTAATCTTCCAACACTCCTTATTGAAGATCAGTATCTTCAAGGAATGGAAAAAATTGACGAGACTACAATCAAAACATACAACAAAGCAATGCACTCAGACCAGAAAAACAGCCATGGTGCCCTTTACTATGACCTACCGTTTATCAAGCCTAGATTAATCTACATAAGAAAAAGTCAAGTGAACTCTCCTCTTGCAATATTTTAAAACATTGTTAAAACTTCTTCAAGGTTGGAAGTAGATATTTCCAGAATGTAACATAACATAAGTTTTCCCAGTGGTTAAGAGCACATATCACAGGTATGACAGACATGTTAGTGTTGCCATATTTAAGATGCAGCATGCACAACAAAACATCAGTGTAATAACTTGCAGTATCCCTTTTCTCATTTCACACTATTTGATGAACATATTTTCACTTGTTAATACATGCTGATACATAGTACTCAAAATACTGTGTGTATAGCATATCTTGAACACAAAATGCTATAGAATGTTTTTTTCTAAAAACCAGAGCACTGCATCAGCAGATTGATCCTTTCTAAGACAGATCTGGAATCTAACAGGTTTAGTGTTTCTTCCAATCATTACAAAACATACCTTTGATGTTTATTTATAAACTAAACACTGTGCCTCTTTGAATCCTGAAGGTTTTTCCTTTAGAAAAAGTGTGTGATTTGATGACAGCAACAGAGTTCAATAAGCATTCTTTCCAAGTAATAAGCAGCTAATGTAATAAAGTAAAACTGAAGAACTGAACTTTTCTCATTGGGTTAAACTGAGTTTTGTTCCTGATAGCCCACACAGAGTACTCCTAATTAACTAAAAGTTAATTCTCTACCTCGCTGTCGTGAGATCCCACCTGGAGTAAGCCAAGCTCCAGGGCCTCCAAGAGCCCTAGATGAGAAGGACATCAACCTGCTGGAGCAAGTCCAGAGGAGAGACAAGAAGATGATCAGAGGGTTGGAGCACTTGTCCTATGAAGACAGGCTGGGAGAGTTGTGTTTATTCAGCCCAGAGAAGAGAAGGTTCTGGGGAGATCTTAGAGCACCTTCCAGTACCTAAAGGGGGCTACAAGAGAGCTGGAGAGGGACTTTTTACAAGGGCATGTAGAGACAGGACAAGGGGTAATGGCTTCAAACTGATATAAGGAAGAAATTCTTTACTGTGGGGGTGCTGAGGCACTGGAACAGGTTGCCCAGAGAAGCTGTGGATGCCCCATCCCTGGAAGTGTGCAAGGTCAGGTTGGATGAGGCTTTGAGCAACTTGGTCCAGTGGAAGGTGTCCCTGCCCATGGCTGGGTGGTTAGAACTAGAGGATCTTTAAGGTTCCTTTCAACACAAATTATTCTATAATAATTCCATATTTTTTTCAAAATTATTGCATCAGCATTTGCAAAAATCAAGAAAGAACACATTAGTACATTTTCAAATACTCAGGTAAGTTTGCTATTAAGAACAAAAAACTAGAACAACAGAAGTTTAATCATTACATCAATGTTTACTTATTTAGAAAAGGGATAGTGCATCTCTAACACATATGTAGCCTTAAATAAATACAAACCCTGATAAAAAGAAAGCAGCATGCCAGATATCTCTGAAGACAGCGCCAATACTGCAAGAGGTGCTTGTACCGTAGCTCTGCACTGTTCCCTCCTGTGTGTTATCTGTGGTACTAGAGCCATCTCCTTCCCTATGTACTTCCAAATGTGCTGCTTTCCTTAATTTCCTTCATCAGAAGAGATTAAAATTGGAAGGTAGCTTTGTAAGTGCAATTTGCTAGTTCTATAATGTGTTCAGCAGTTTAAGCATGCAAAAACAAGCAAGATTTCAAAAGTATTTTGCTAAAGCTTTATCATATAAATTTTATAAATTCCATTTAATAAAACTAAGCATTGCATATTATCATAACACTT
>NW_020956160.1:215016-223424 GCF_003031625.1 Empidonax traillii | reverse complement strand
TTGTGCAATGAGGTTGTACTTCTCATAGGAAGCATGAAAAACTCTGGAATTCAAGACAGTATGTACTTTTCCCCACTGTCTTTATATTTTAGGAGATGGTTTGGCTATCACAGTATTATATTTGATCTCATTTGATGGGGATAATCTAAACAGAATGTTTTATATGAGCTTGAGAGGTCTAAAAGTTTTGAGTCCAAGACAGTTTCAATTATCTTTTTTTTCATCTTTTTTTTTTTTTTTTCCCTAAAGCTAAATGAATTTTCAAACAACCATGGTTTCAAATAGTGTAACTAACTAGGGAACAAATTTTGTGTTGTGTGAAAATAAGTAAGGTTTTATTTTTTTTTTTCTTCAGCATTTTAATGAAAGGGACAGCTTTTGGGAAAAATACTTCCTAAAATGCCTGTGAGGGCTGTTTCAAACTGAGTCTCCATGGGGCAGGGATGCTTAGCTGGGAGGAGGGAGGTCCAGCAGTGAGACCATGCCCTGCAGAGCTCTTCACCAACTTGCAGCCTTTTCAACCCAGATGTCAGATATCTTAATCGCTGATACAGAAGTGTCTTCTAGAAAATCTTTTTATCAAAGCAAAGCTTTGCCTAAACTGACATTTTTGCTTCAAGTTTGTTTTTCACAAAGCTTGCCTTTACAGAAACTTTCTCCTAAGGATGAGGATGATTCCTAGTATCTCTAAGCAGGCTAAAATATTTCTCTTTTTTCAAATGGCAAAATTTTAGTTTAGTACCAATTTTTGTGTTGTACTTGGTCTTCCTAGACAAAAAGGAGCTGCATTTCTGGTGTAATAACCTGCAGCTTGTGTAGATGGACAGAGTGAAATTAAATCACCCTTTTAGAAAAGCAGAAGAGTAGAAGGTGTAGGAGTCATCCAGCAAAATAAAATGTTACTAGGGCTGCATTTTACTGTTTGATGCAAACCTCCTGATGATAGCCATGCATGGGAACTTGGAACAGAAGTTTGGCCTAGCTGAGGGTATTACTCTGAGTCGGTGTCTGATTCACAACAGCTGGGAGAGTGTAATCCCTCCCTGTGTGCACAGTGTGTGCCTGTGTCCCCCCACCTACCTTGTAGTCATGGGATCTCCTACATCTACCCATATCAATATTCTGGTTTTTAAATTGAGGACTAAATAGGTTTCTTGCCTCTTCCTTTTCTTCAACACTGATAAATAAAAATGCAGCAAAACTTTGATTTCCCCCCTTTAGTTTTAAAGGCCGTGAATTGGAAATATTGCCCAGTTGGAAGACAGCAAAGGCTCCCGGATAAAACGCTTGCAGCCGGTAGAGCTTGCTCTGTGTCTTAACCCATGAAAGTTCATGACCTCTCCCTATCTGAACAGCTCACTATATATAGATGAGGATCTTCCCTGGGAATTCTCGTGGCAGCCTGTCTGGTGCAGCCGTGGAGCAGCTCAGTGCCCAGATGGTGATGTAGGTGCTGTGTGTAACCCATTTGTTTGTGCAGTTGTTTGTCCCACCTGTGCTGGGGCTTTGGTCTGTACGTGGCTGCGAGTTGCTTGTCTCTAGGAAAAAGCCTGTAAAAGCAGCTGAGGAATTCTCCACTAGAAAGCAAGGCACCCTGTCCCTGGAAAATGAAAATAAAATGCATTTCAGGCTCTTGAAACTAATTTTATTTTACTTAATATTTTCACTTGTGTAAGCATAGACAATATAATTGTTCTTCTGTATCAAAAATAGAGCACATAGAGCATGACAGAAATCTGAGAATTCATATACAAAAGTCTTCTGTGGTAGATTTCTTCAAGAAGAGTATTCTTGGCTTTAAGAACTGGAGAGTGGGTTTCATATGCAAGAGTGGGTGTGTAGATGTGAGTATATATATATGTGAACACAGGATTGTTATTTTGATGCTTGCAAGCTTTTATCAGTCCAGACATCTCACTATTTGAAAAAGTATGAGGGCTGTTTTAAGAATATACTTTTTTTCCAGTTGTTGGAACTTTTATGGTATTGTTAATAGTGCAGTTGCTATTACCATAGAAGAGAAGAGACAAAACAAAGGCCTGTTGGTTGCTAGGGGAAAATTTGCAAAGTTAAATGAATTTATTTGAAGTGTGGTTTTTTTTTTGTTGTTGTTTGTGTGTTTTTTTTGTTGTTTGTTTGGGTTTTTTTGTTTGTTTGTTTTTTAAATATGTGGGTGGAGCCTTGTGGTTAGATGAAATGGTTTAAAATTTTAGTTAGCTTGTTGCAGTACTGTCTGGGGAGTGTATGCTGTCTAAACTGTACGCTTAACAGTCAAAAAGGTGCCATATTTTAATCTCCTTCTATTCATCAAAGTATTTTCTTTTTGCTCTACTAGGTTATAGAACAACAAGTAGATTTTTCTCTTTAGTGGAGTTTAAGACACTGTTTCCATATACCTACCTTGGTTATGCACAGATCACTCAAAGCTAGAAAGAGGTGTCAGTGCCTTCTGTCTCCATTTTGGTGGGCAACCCATTGGAGAGATCCCAGGTGAATAATATAAATAGATTTTCTGAAAAGAAAAAAAAAAGTTTCAAAGAACCTGATTTTTTTTTTTTTACAGCTTGTTCTCAAGTGAGAATGCTGTGTGTGTTTTACAGAAAATGAAAGTTGGAGGACTGTAAGAAATGCTACTTTTCTGTGAACAGATGAGCTACATCCAAAATGAAAAAGAAGTTTTTTTCTAATTATTTTTGTTTTTTTAAATCAATTCTCTGTGAAACTTATTTTTGTCATTAGTTATGAATAATTCTTATATTCTGTATATGTTTGTGTGTGTACATACATTATAATTATGCTGTTACATTGGAAACATTTTCAATAAAGTCAGTTTCTCAAAGCACATAAAGAACTAGAAACTGGGGGTTTCAAACTCAGGTTTGGCTAAGTAGAGGATACTCTCTAATTTGTCTAGCAGAAGAAAAGAAAGATAATTACTTGGGTTTTACAGGGCCTGAAGGTATAATTCTAGGTGGAATATTGTGGCGCATTTGAGTATATTTCTAACATTGTCCTTGTGCATCCAATTGCAGTAATTTCGTGGTCTCTTCTGTTAAAGTTTACTCTCCCATCTTTGTTACAAAGATGGGAATTTTTAGTTTAGACCACAGTATGATGATATATGACTGAGAACACTACAGTATCATGTCACTCTTAAATTAATCAAAACTTCTGGAGATGCAAACTATGATACCCTGAGCTCGAAAAATTAAGCAGGTTTAACAATTTCCTATGTGAGATACTCCCAACTCAGCTGAAAAGACTTGAATGTTTGCCTCTTGTTCAAAATAGGACCTGGCATTTCTTCACTGATTTTAATGGTTATTTTTTTTGTTGCTTTCTTTTCTGGTCAAGAAGACTAGCTGGTTTTACTTCTCCTGTAATAAAATCTTCTGCTTTAATTCTGACAAGTGCAGACACGCTGTTAGAGATTTAAGCGATTTTGAAAGATGTGTAATGGGTTAGAGTTCAGTGTAGTGCTGTTAGCTGCTCCCTATCGCTGGAGGTGACAAGGGAGAAGGTAACTGAGGGAGTAAGAGAAGGTTTGTAGTGCTGATCCCCATCTCCTTGCATTAGTGGATTCATTTTCAGGGCTTAACTTGGCAAGTTTTCCTTATGTCGATGGGTGCTAATGCAGTTAGGTCTGTGAGGGTGTTGCAGGAAGGAATGAGGGTGTTGTTGGAAGGAATACTGTGATAAATGAAAGGGGCACACTCTTAAATAAGTTTTTTCCAATAGTTGTCATCTGTGTTTGCTTTAACATCTTGGAATGTTAGGTCTGCTTTCTGCTGCTGGCCAGGTATGGAAGTGATGGTGAGTCATAAGCAAATGCAGACAGTAGAGGAGAAGAGTGGGTTTTGAGCCAGAGGGTCAGAGGAAGAGGGGAGGTTGTGGTGCACCTGGCAGCTGCAGTTGGCAGGTGGTTTTTTGTATTTATACCAAAATCTGGAACAGGAAATGAGATTGAGTGAGGAGATTGAAAATGAAGAGAGTCCTCCTTAAGTAATGAGTTATGAGCTCTCTTGACTACTCCAGATTGTGGCAGTGGGATTCTGTTTTGTTGTTGTTGGTTTGGTTTTTTGTTTTGTTTTTTGTTTGGTTTGGTTTTTTTGGATTTAATTAGGGCTAGCCTCAAGCTTAGACCAGACCTGAACTTAGTTATTGAATTGACAAAGAGAATTATTGCCGATTTGTGAGGAGGAACTGTTACTGATTATCTCTGAACAAAACACAAATGTAAATTAAATAGCACATAAGGTAAAATGTAGAGTTAGTAGCAGTTACCATTAGTTCTGCTTTTATTTTCCTGCTGAGGTCTGCAGCCAACTGGGATGTTAATTGCTTTTCATTTTAAACATGGTAATACCCTGCAGCATGGTCAGTAGGAATACAGCCATGTTAAACCTAAAGTTACCTTAGGGTCAGTTTGAAAAAAAAACAACAAAACAAAACAACAGAGAGTATCTCTCTTTAGAAGTAGTGAATACATTTTCAAAACAAAACAAACAGTTGAGACTACTGTTTTTAGAAGTTCAGTTTTAAGGTACTTCCCCTACTTCACACTAATGTGAAGGACTGCATTGCAGTTCCTGCCCTGGATTAGCAGCCATCAGAATCTTGAATTCAAAGAGAATGGCAGATCTGTTTTATTTAACCTTATAGAACAAGCATGACTGTAGTGCTTGAATTTATATAGAGATTTTTCTCAAAGTTTCAGAAAAGTGCTAGGCATGTTTAGAAATGAGTGACTACACACTTCAATTAGTGCCACTAGAAGGTATTGAAATTACACTCCTTCAAAAAGATTGGGCAGTTTGGAAAAGTTATAGCTAAATATTGTTGCTACAGTTGTTCCCTGGAGGTGAAAATAAGGCCTACTTTGGTTAAAGTATCTTGAAAAGTGTTTAAGATACCATTAACGTGATACCATGATTATTTCCACACTGCTTTTGCAGATGCCTACTAGGAAAGAGTTCTCCTTGGTGCGTTTGACCTGTAGGCATCTGCCTGTGTGTGCGTACAAGAGATACTGTTCCGTGGGTGTCTGATCCTTACAGGTGGGATGGTGGAGTGGTGGTGTGCAGAGGTCATCTGGCTTCATACCAGCCTTCTTAGGCCATGTAGAAAGCTTTTTGCATGAGCTACAATGTGCCCACAGGAGTGGAGAACAAAGAAAGGGAATATAGTTTTAGTCTTGGGAACAGCTTTATATGGCACAGTGGAAACTCCTGAACCTTTCAGTCCGCCATTCACTATTAGCAGGATTGTCCTACAACACAAATCAGTAGAAGTGCTCTGTGTATATATTCTGGGTCCTAGGACCCTCACTGCTGTTGATCTGCAGGTGATTTTTCAGCATATATTCATTTTTCACTTTATTTGTGCCTTATACCAGCTTGATCTGACAGCCGTAGGTGACACACTGCTGCTCCTCTGAACCAGACAGAGAATTACAGTGCCCAAGCACTGCTTGTGTGTGCTGTGGTGCAGGGAGTGTAGGGGATCTCTTGCCATATCCATGCTGCTTACAGCAACTGCGTAGGAGGCAGGGAGATCTCATGGGTGCCCCTGTGCACAGCTGACTGGGAGGCAGAGGAGAGTAAAGCGTCTGGGGTGCTAGAGCTATAAATCCTGTCAAAAATATGAGATATCATAGCTGACCTAAATCAAGACAAACTTTTCGGTGATTCTCATAACTTGTGCATTCCTTTCACATGGTTCACCAAAGCTGTTTATATTGCAAAGTCCTACCCACCAACCCTTGACTTTGAAGCTCCCAGAGGAATAATACAACCATCAGGACAGAGAGTGGTATTTCATGTTTTTTCTTACCTTCACGGTTACAGTGGGTCGTAAATGTGAGGCACTGTATGTAATACTGTTTTTGCAACTCTCTGTATATTAATCATTGTTAAGAGTTCACATACTACTCAATTAATTACCTATGCCCACTTGGGAGCATATATCAAAACTGGTGGTTTCTGGTTTTCATGTCACTTGTTAATAATGACCCCCAAATGAAAATCTGATTTCAATTACATTTCTGAAATAAATTAGGCTCTTTGTTTCATGTAGAATGCCACTTGGGTAGACAACTGTATTTCTGCTCTCTTAAATATTCCCTTGAAACATTTTGCCAGACTCACTTTTTGTTTAATCAGTATTGATCAGTGATACATGTAGGTCTACAACATACATGTCTGTAGGCACAGACATACCTATCTGGTTGGTTATTCCAGTAAAATCCATTATTCTGGTCTAAATCTAGCACTGTATTTGGAGAATGTTTGTGGTGGCTGAAAAAAACAATGAACCGCTTAAATCCAAGCAATGCTGTAATGATGGGTGGAGGTAAAAAGCTCTTGAAAGAAACAGAAAGCACTTCTTTCATCAAGTTCACTTATGGTTCAGTTGTCAAGCTGCGATCCAGAGATGTTCTGCATTTCTTCAGCATTGTTGCCCAAATTCTAAATCCCCGCATATAAGATTATACACCATTATACCCAGTACATTTCACTACATGCTCATGAGCTGTGGATTAGATTACTGTAATTCATATCTGTCATCTGGAGTTAATACTAATAATTACAAATTGCAATCAAGGAACTATTTTGTTGCATTATTTGTTGTATTTAAATGCAGATAATGAAGTAAGCTCTGAAGTAAGCAAAATGATCTGAAAAGGGCACATTTATCTTACCTTACTTGTGGAGTTATCACAGTTGCAGTTTGTGGTAGTGCTTTGATAGTATTGTCTAGGATTTTCTTACATTGAAATAAATCACATGTAAAAGTTTTATTTTGAAGTTTGGACAGTGTTATTCAGTGCTCACAGCATGGACATGATGGAGTTTAGAGACAAAATGTCTTCCCACTCAGTATGTTTTTCTCAAATATTTAATGTTTTCTCCTTAGCAAACAGAACATAATTGTTCACAGCATAGACAATCAGTAGTCAGGGTGAAAGTGTGTTAATCTTTTGTAGTCAGATGTAAAGCTTTATTCTTCATTTATTAATTCTCAAATTTGGTTGCCACATGCATTCTAATGGCAGCACAAAAGAACTTCTCTTTTTTCTGTGGATGTCTGACTCGATGCTAATGGCAGAGTTCAGGTGTTGGCCGAGTGCTGAGGAGCTGGACCTGCCCTTTGGTGGTGGCACCTCCTAGTGGTTAGAGAGCCATGTGCTGTGAAGAAATGTCTTAAGGTCAGTTTTGACAATAGGACAATGTTTTCAGTGCAATATTTTTGGAATAGACTGCCAGGAGAGAAGTGAGACACACCCATAACCCTAGGACCTGGGGGTATTGATCAACAATAAGCTGAACATGAGCCAGCAGTGTGCCCAGGTGGCCAAGAAGGTAAATGGCATCCTGGTTTGTACCAGTAATAGTGTGGCCAGCAGGACTGGGGCAGAGATTGTCTCCCTGTACTCAGCACTGATGAGGCTGTGCCTTAAATCCAAGCATTGGTTTTGGGCCCCTCACTTCAAGAAAGACACTGAGGTGCGGGACAGTGTCCAGAGAAGGGCAATGGAGCTAATGAAGGGTCTGGAGCACATGTCTGATGAGTAGTGGCTGAGTTAGCTGGAGTTATTTAACTTGGAATAAAGGAGTCTCGGGGAGATCTTGTCACTCTCTACACCTACCTGAAAGAAGAGTGTAGCCAGGTGGGGGTCAATCTCTTCTGTCAAGTAACATGTGATGGGATGAGAAGAAGTGGCCTCAAGTTGCACCAAAGGGGGTTTAGATTGGATCTTAACAGTTTCTTCACTGAAAGGGTTATCAAGCATGGGAACAGGCTGCCCAGAGGAATGTTTGAGTCACCATCCCTGGAGGGATTTAAAAGACGTGTAGGTATTTTACTTAGGGACATGGTTTTGTGGAGAACTTGGCAATGCTGGGTTAATTTAACGGTTGGACTTGATGATCTTAGAGGTCTTTTCCAGCCTAAGCAATTCTGTGATTCTATGCCTAGTCCTGCATAGGGAAGGAGGAGCCCCGTGCGGTGCCACAGGCTGGGGCTGGGGCAGGAGCCAGTCCGGCACCCTGGCAGCAGGCACTGTCCTGCACTGGGCCAGCAGGGCATGCCCAGGAGATGAAGGAAGGGATCACCTCCCTCTGCCCAACATGGTCCATGTCCAAATCTGGAATACCTTGAGGTCCGTTCCAATCTGAATTATTCCTTGACATTAAGTTATTGAGAAATAGAGTCTGTGTTATTTAATAGGTAATGAAAATATGCAGTACATAGTAAAGTTGATTTAGATTAATTAGTGCTGTGATTTCTCATGGATTGGTGTAGAATACTTCTAGGTAAAGTGGATGAGTTAAAAGAATAAATAAAAAATTCCAGACTTTTGTGATGCATTAATAGGAAGAACTCACATATCCTATCCCAAGGTAGGA
>NW_020956160.1:205484-214890 GCF_003031625.1 Empidonax traillii | reverse complement strand
GTAATGAAAATATGCAGTACATAGTAAAGTTGATTTAGATTAATTAGTGCTGTGATTTCTCATGGATTGGTGTAGAATACTTCTAGGTAAAGTGGATGAGTTAAAAGAATAAATAAAAAATTCCAGACTTTTGTGATGCATTAATAGGAAGAACTCACATATCCTATCCCAAGGTAGGAAAAAAGGAAGTTTAGCTCTAGCAAGATCACAGACTACTTTGCTTACAGATTTAGGAAATCGTCATTCTTTTTCAGAAGAGCAAGAGATTAATTTATATATATTCAAAAGTTTATGCAAACTGTGTAGTAGGTAATGGCCAAGATAAATTTAACATTTTTAATAGCAACCTTTTGCCAATGAAAGCAAGATCCGGTATTTCCTTGATGCTTTTTTTTTCAGTAGTAATGCAGCACAACTCAACATATAGTAGTGTTCCAGTGGTTTACTGACTATATCATTTCAATTTAGTGGGTTTTAGGAGACATTTAATTACTGAAGTGAACAACTACTTGGCTCATTTTCTTTAGCTATCAGACTTCTATGCTGAGGACTAACAGTGATTGTGTAATGTGATCAATTTTTAAGTAAGTCACTGTTATTGTTGAAACTGGACATGCCAGATGCATGCAAAACCTAACATTACTTGTTTTACTTCATAAACAGCCTTTCCAACATGTCAGTATCTCAGGAAGAGTGGTATTTGCCATATGTTCTGGGTTTTTTTTGGATGGATTTCTCCTAAGCTAAAGCTCTTTTAGCAAGGCTGAGAAAGCACTGCTGAGTGCAAAAGTGGAACAAGATGCTTCAGTGATCAGACTTGTATGTGATCAGACTTGTATGTTTTGTTTTTTTTTTTTTTTTCATAACTGGTATCAGGTCAGTATATACCTCTTGGTTGAAGACACTGTATATACTCTTGTATATTTGGAAAACCAGAATCCTTTACCAAACCCTCTCATAACAGCATGATTTGTAACCTTCCTGGGTGTGTATTCCTCTTTCTTAGTAATACAGAATTGCAAGAAGTTAGCTTTAGTGTGGTACATCCTCAGAATGAAGAGCAGTTTTACAGGTTAATGATCAAAAAGATGAAAGGGATAAGGCTTATTTTCTGCTGTACAGAGTTCAGCTATTTTCTGTTGTTGTCTGTAGCCCTGTTTTTCTTGACTTCATGGGATACAGGTCAAGGTGGAGTGAATGTGCTTTAAAATTGGTGTGAGGGGAGTGATTGCAGGTGGAGTGAGGTCAGAAATGGAAAAGATAACTGTTCCTTCAACTCATCACCTGGTAACTTAAGAGTTGCTACAGGTATCACTTGCTTTCTGAGGCTGGGCTGCTTTCATTAATGTTAAGTATTTTTCCGGCTTGTGCCTTTGCCGGGACAGTGAATGCATTTCAGTTGTGCCATTAGCGCCAACTGTCCGGGCTGCAGCATCAACATCCTTTAGAGAGCACAGTTGTATTTGAAGCTCATTCTCCCATTGCTGTTCCTGTGTGTTATGCAACAGGTCTTTGTGCCTGGAATTTGAGGAGGTAGACAGTGGGAAGGAGATGCAATTCAAACCCAGGGACTTGTTCTTGCTGGCTTGTCAGGCCACGGAACGTAACTGGAATCCAGCTGATGCTGTGAGTGTTCGTGGCTTTCCTTTGGCACCTGACTGCTTGTTTTGACGGTTCCCTCCTGCAGCACAGAACTAGACAGGGAAATGAATGAATTCGCTGGCAAATTTTCAGATATATTAGTTTTTTATTAACCATCATTTTCATTTCAGATTATTAACACACCCAAATGCCGTATGCTGCTGAACAGACAAGTCTGGGTACACACCCCAGCCTGATGATTTAGTTGGTTTTGATCTCTGTTGTACTCTTTTGCCACAAAGGCTTTATCTGCTCTCAAAAAACTCAGTCCAGTGAAGATAGCCACACATATGGCCTTGTGATCTTGAATTCCAGATGATTTTAAGCAGAAACTAATAATATATACTTACTTCCCCTTTATCTCCTTCTTTATAAATGAGAAGTTATATTGACAGACTTGGATCTGCTTTTGCTCTTTCCTTAGTCCAGGTGGTGAGTCTGTTTTCCTTTGTGAGTTACGCTGAAATACCTGTGCACAACTGTCCAGTTGATAGTGTTTTTGCAAAATCATTTAAGGATCTATGTACTGAAAAGGATTTTAGAGCAAAAAGCTATAAATTATATCTAATGTAAATAATTACAGTTCTAGAAACATGGTCTTTGATAGGTACAGAGAGCCTCTGTGAACTCAGCTTGGCAAAGCCAATCCATTTCCACAGAGACTGCTGTGTGGTAAGAAATACACTTCCTATTTGGGCCAGAACAGATTAGAAAATACAGGAGTGTGTGAAAAAATAATCAGATCAATAACAAATGGTAATGGCAACTACGTTGATCAGCACCCAGCTGAAGGCTGTAGTTGGGAAATCCAGGTTGTTATGGTCAAAAATAAGAAGTACAAAGACTTCTTGGGGAGAGCTTGATGTCCTCCCCCAGTAGTGCTCTCTGTATGGTCTTCAAATGAAATGTAAGAAATTAAACAGGCACACCCTCCTGTCTACCATCCCACCTCCAGTTGTTTTTTCTGATGCTTCAGGACATCCTCCTGGTGGCAGATGAGATTAAATCGCAGTAGTGGGCACAATTTGTAAACACCAAGCATTGTACAGCAGGCTTTTAGGAGCCTGATTTTCTGCTTTCTGTTAAACAGATGGCTGCTGCTGAGAAGTTTTGGTGCTGTCCTCTTGTATGATAGGGACAAAGTATTTAAAAGAATGATCTTATTTATTGAATCTTTTTATGTTAAATATTTCAATAAATTTTTGGAAGCGGTATGTTTGCAAAAATCGAGACACCTATTTAGATGTAAAGGAGCAAGAAATCTTCCTATGCAATTAAGAAGAAGACATTGCAGTTTCCATTCTGATTTCTAGATATTGTTTTCCACATATGGTCCTTGTTTCCATTATGTGGGAACATAAAATTGTTAGCTACAGAACAGTGAATGATAATACTTAAACTAATGGTTTTCTCAGTTTTTTCCTTTGTGCTTTTTAGAAGTCCTATTTTATGGAATAAACAGAATATGAATGGCTACATTCTTGCTGCTTTTGTAATGTGCTCTTGCTTCCACTCTCAGTGCTAGTGTTCACTTAGCAAATATTTATCTCCCATTACTGAGGACTTTTGAGCAGAAAATGTGGTGCTCATGATTTAAATTATGAGTACCTTTGTAATCACAGTCAAGTAGAATAGTTAAATGGGTGTAGACAGGAAGCAGGAGATCTAACTTGCTTAGACTTGAGCTGAGTGATGCAATATTTAAATGAAGATATTATAAATCAGGTTTAGCGTTACTTCTGTCCTTGTATTCAATGAAGTGAACTTGCTGGTTCTTCTGCATGAACTAGTGATGAAGGCATCTATACAGCTTTTTTAAAATAATTGCACACTGCTAACTCTGACACTGGTGGAGCAGTGTAGTTAATAAGTTTTCTATCAACGCCTGTTTTTATGTCTAAATGCATTGCAGATTTGGAGAGTGCGGTACCCTTTTATACAGTCATAACAGTGAGAGAATATAAATGTGGCTTTGTCTTACTGACAAAATGTGAAAATCTGATTCTAATATACAAATTCAAATTTTGAAACAACAGCAACATATCTGACTCTGGGATGTTTTCTTAAACCAGAACAATTCTGAAGCGAGTTTCTTGGAAAGTTTGAGTGATTTTTTTAAATTCTGTTTTGTTTTTTTTTTCATCTTTACAGAAACCTACTTTAGGAGACAATATACTTTACATTTTTTCCTGTTTAATAATTGGAAGACATTTTCTATTTCGCTTATGAAAACACCCTGTTGCACATGCCCTGATCATGTCACCTCTCTGTGGGCAAGTGTTGGTGACAGTCCCTCATTTGTGAGTTGAGATCTCACGTGATAGCCCTGCACTGCCACCCAGAGAGGGTGACCCCAAAGGTGTTCAGGTGTCCTGAAGGAGTGATTGGACCACTTTATCCCACAGATAAAGTTGTGTCAAGTCCAGTAAACTCTGGAAACAGCCAGTTTCCACTTCATGACTCTTAAGAACTGGTCTAAGCCAAAACACTGTATCTGACTGCTTCAGAAAATGTTTGAAGACTGTATTACTGCCACTGCATAGGGAATTGTGAATATTTGTTTACTGGCTGAGATCACGAAATACAACTTGGCCAAGCTGTGAATATGTTTGTAACATCGATGTAGTAGTACTTGAATTCAAATCAGTGTCAAGTCTGGTTCAGTTTCTTTTGTATTTAGCAAACAGTGCATATGAGTTGACTCTTACACAACATTATGTTCATTTTAGACAGATCATGGAATAGGAACTTAAATGTGAACATTTATGCATTTTTTTTCTTCCATGTTGTTTGGTTGGTTAATATATAGAAATAATTGCTAAAATTTGGAACCATAAATAGCTGTGGATTTTCATAACTCAGAGAAATCACTGGCTTCAATGTTGTTGTTTTCTTCCCCCGCACCCCTCTACAGTATAACTAGTCTCTATAAAAGTACTCCCTTCTCTCCTAGACCTCTCTTCCCTCCCAAACCTCCCCCACCAAATCCTTGGTTTATGCAAAACCTTTAATAGAGTAAAAGAGAAGGGCTTGAGAGAAGGGCTGCTCTGACGTTTGGAGAAGGCTTTAATGAAAAGTTGCATTGTTATTTCATATTTACTTACCAAATCCCGCCAGAGTAAATTCTTGCCAAACTAGTTTTATGTATTTCTTGTCTGGTCTTGCTCATGTATTGTTTTGTATCAGGACCTTGTCTGACAGGAAAAGCGACCAGAGCAGTTCAGGCTGTGGCACTACTAGTAGGTGATGCAGGAAAAATGAAGTTTATCTAAAACTTCTTATGCAATATTGAGAAACTTTTAAAGGAAGTAATTAGCAGAAGTGATGCAGCTTATATATCAAAGCTATTTTTAAGTAGATTGTGCATGCTGGAATAGCACAATAGTGATTTAGAAGTGGGTGTTCCTACTATTGATTCTGTAATCATGAATTTTTTTTACATTTGCCTTGGAGGTAGGAAATAGTTGTGGTAGGAAGGAAAAAACAAGGATACAGGAATATTGGAGCTGTAGTTTCAGTTTAGGTGCTGTTTGTTTTGATGGATGTAGTAGTCATGTCACTGAGCTGGTATTGCAGTTATTTGTTTTTCATGTTTCCTTTCTTCAGTAAGAAGATTAAGTGTTGCAAGCAAAAATGGTGAAGTGGGTGATGTATGAGGGATCAGACACTCTTAAAGCCCAAACTAGGTTTTCCGTCTCTGTTTTTGCAGTGCAGGCTGGCTTATGGTTCAATTCTGGCTTGACTCTGAGAGGGAGAAATTAGCAGAGGAAACAGAGTCAAGTCCTTTAGGAGCGCAAGATGCTTCATAGTTTATCTGTTTAGTTGTGTCTTCAAAGTCTGGGTCTTTCCAAATGTGCTTCAGTCTTTGGTGTAGATATGAGAGGCAGAGGAGATTTTGTAATGGACTGGAGGGTGAGGAAGGATCCTCTTCCCTTTTAATTTGAGAGCAGATTTTGCAAAGGCACCTCTTCGGCTGACTTCCCTTATAACATGTTTCTTAAGGAACGTTGAAGGATTTCTGGTGTACATAGGTGGCTTTTCCCAGCCCTTTCTGTGTTAGTGGAGTATTCAAACTTACACAAAAGTTCATCCTGGTATTTGCATTACATACCTTTTTTTACAGAGCAGGTTTCTCTATCATGTAGCTAGATATGCACCTCTGTATGCATGATAATGTAAATTATGTAATACTATTTTTAGTTATTCCTGAATTTTTACTTTTAAAAAATGGATGCTGGATTATCTCCTGTGATGTGCTACAACAGTAAGTGCTGTTTAGGGAAAAACCATGTACTAGAAATCCAGTTAATTGTATAATAAATGCTTGCTTAGAAGAAATGGAAGGTAATGATATTTAATACTTAGAGAAATTAGAGAAAAAAGTCTGTAATTTAATTTCTGAAATGACTGATCTAATGACTCTGTAATATAATTCTGAAATCTGATCATCATCTGATGATAACTTAAAGCAGTATTTAAGGTGGATGTACTTACACAATGAAGCAAGTTTCATAGTTATCAGAATTCCCCAAAATATTTGACCTATGCATATATATCATGTGCAAATAAATAGAGTTCTGGGATATTAAAGCCAAAATGAATATCTCTTGATATTCTTTTGTTCAGTATGTTCTGTCAAGATTTAAGTACATATACGGATTTAGAGGAATTATGGTGGTCCCATTTCTTCTCCTGCCCTGTTGTTAAGAAATCAAAACATTGTCAAGGCTTTTTAGGGGGGAAGCTATTTATTTATTTATTTATTACTTTTCTTTTTGGTGTAGTGTTTTTTTTTTTCCCACTTCTAGACACTGATATTTTAAAAAAATGATGCTAATTGCTATTTTTAGGATGTCAAGAACATGCGACATGTTGCAAGTTTGGAGGTCCTCACATTAGTCACCTTGTGTGGTCACACCTTCTCAGTGAAACCTGAGGCAGCTCCATTAATGTGAGATATTGAATAACAGCCCCGGGATGTTGTTTGGGGGCGTGTTTGAGATGCAAGAAAAATTATGTATCATGTTCAGATTGAGTTTCCCCCGTTAGAAAACAAATCCTTTAAGGAGTAGCATGTTGAGCACTAAACAGCCCTCTGGTCATGTAGCGATAGGCAGGAGACACTTTGTGGACACAACCCTATTCCTTATGGTTTCCTTTGGTATCAAAAGTAATAATAAAGACTATAAAGCTGGTCTTCCCAGTTACTGGTAGATACACGTAAAAGCACAAAACCACACACACACACATTTATGTGCATCTGTATTTATACATTCTATGTGTGTGTCTATGTACCTTTTTTATATAAAATGTGGAAAGTGTTCTTAGTATAAGATTTAGATATTCCATCTACTGACTCTACCGAAGGACAGGTAGAAAGCCCTTTGATGGCGTTTACATATTGGTTTGCACCCTTTATAGCTGTTCTGTGAATAACCCACAGTCTTCACAGCTGTCCTGTAATGTTGTGTGCCTTTTGACCACTGTCTGAGATAGTTTATTTTGAGGACAGTATATTTTCCTTTTATATAGTTCATATGTTCAGTAACATTGGGAATGCTGTTCCCTTGTGTGTCAGTGATAGGATTGTGACTCATATAGAACTGATGAAAGTGGGAAGACTCCATATCTAATCTGAGACAATTTAGAAAAAGAATTTTGGTTTTACATGCCAGTTTACATTTACCTACAGAAATATGACCTAAATAGATGTTTGGTGTCAAGCATTTGTAGGATGCAATGCTAGCTTTGTGGTTGAGTAACATTTTTCTGTAGGCATGTGATGTCTGATGTTATTTTCTTCTCCTTTTGTGCAGGATCCAAACTACTGGATACAAGTACATCGACTGGAGCACGGGGATGGTGGGATCTTAGATCTCGATGACATTCTCTGTGATGTAGCCGATGACAAAGACCGTGTAAGTACAGATGGCTACGAAGGAAGCTCAGTGCAAACTGTGCACTGGGATATCAGTGTTCTGTGTTTCCTGCATGTGTCCCAAAGTAGGAGTCAATACAGAGATTTTGGAGGGTTTTTTATGTAGTTTGCTTGACAGATGTGAGAAACTGGTTACTGTCGTATTCTTTTTTTAAACTGAAACAATGGGTTTCCCATCCTTTTTCGTTATTTAACGGTTCAAATAGGAAAAGAAGGCTGCAAGAACAAAAAACGTTCATACAGTGGAACAATAATGCAATAAAAAAAAAAAAAAAAGATTCTCTAAATTGACCTTTTAGCTTTGTGTTACCAGTTGAATATGTCCAAAAAAATGTCTGGTTCTAAACTGTGGAGTGTTGGATTGTTTTTCAGAAATTGTTTTTGGCAGAACTGCTAGTTACACAGAACTTGAGACAGTATTACACACTGCTGGGTTTTGACTGCTTTTATTCTTTTTTTAAGTAGAGATTTAGGTCACAGTCAGCTAACAGGCTTTTGTTTATTGGCTGTTTGTTTGAGGTTATAGATATTTGCGTCTTTGGGTTACATGTTCAGAAAAGGTAGGTAAGAAACACTGTGGCAAACTGTGAAGTCATATATAAATATGCCACTTTTCTCTGGAAAGAGATGTGTTTGCTGAAGCTCTTGAGAGCATCTGAGCCTGATACAGACTTCAGTCTGGAAATGTGTTGTAGGACCACGCTCATTCACAGACAGTGAAGCGACAATCCTTAATTGTCACTGTTGGAAGCAACAGGCACTCTGAAGGCTCCTTGAAAACTGGCCAAATGATGACTCTTAAGCTAATTTTTCAGAAATAGATACTTTGTCTGTAGTTATTTCTTTTGACAAAATTTAATTTACATGGTTATTTCAACCAAGACTTTATAAAGAAGAATTATGTGAGGAGTCTTGGCATATGGAGGCTCCTCGCTGTCTGAAATGTTGGGATTACTCAAGCTGTATAGAGTAACAGTGCCGAGTTTTCAGGAATTTCTTCCATAAAAATAGTGCCCAGCTAAGATTTCATGAAAAGCTAATTAAAACCTCTAGTTGGCTATCTCATACTGAAGTGCTCAGCTGCATGATTAGTTTAGCTTTTGCTTACAGGCCTCAAGGAGGCTGCTGCAAGTTGTTACTAAGATTATATATATATATGAATGTATACACACAGTTATTTAAATCATGCACTTCTTAGCTCCTCACGTACTCCTCCCTTCAGAAGAAATTTGAATTCTGGTGACTTCAAGACCTTATTCTTTGGCTGTTACCTTGTCTTGCTGCCTTCAAGTGGGGTAATTCCTCACAGTGAAACTCTGTGGGTGTTTTTATGTGCGTGACTAATAGCTGAAAAACTCTGACTGCAACTGAAGCAGGCAGTCACTATTACAGTATTGTTTTTGTGTATAGATGGACAAGATACCTAGCAATTAGTAGTATTTATCTCTGCATTTGCCAAGGTCATCTCTACTGATGGCACTTTTGAGTTAAATTTTCTTTTTTTAAAAGACCTCATAGTATTGATACATATACAAACATACACTGTGCAATACTGCTTTAGATCCTGGAATTAGTCATTCTCACTTGACCTTCACCTTTGGTTCTTTTCAAGTATTTTGGTCATTAGTCATTGGTTTTTCAGTTTCCCCTTGGTGTGTTTTACAGATGACTTTCCTGGTTCTCTTTAGTTTTGGATTGTTAGCTTTGCCTCCATAGCATGTGTGTCAACTAGTTTTGTGTTGGCAGAACCTAATATAGGTCTCATTAATGCAAAGTTTGGAATATATCTCCAGTTGGGGATATTTCATATATGTACACTTAAGGATA
>NW_020956160.1:177773-205364 GCF_003031625.1 Empidonax traillii | reverse complement strand
TTTTTTTTTTTTTTTTTTTTTTTTTTTTTTTTTTTTTTTTTTTTTTTTAATTGGGACAAAGATATCTAGGATATTGCAAAAATAAACACCTAATGTTTTTGTGTTCATTTTGACAAGAAACTTCCTTAAATTCTTGAAGAGGAGCTTCTTGTTCTGTTTACTACCTGTCATCTGTACTTTTTAAAATCAGTTTGCTCTTCTCATGGTTCTTTAGACTTAAAGATCAGTTCCAGGGATAAATGTATCTTTTGTCTTTTTAATGTTGCTTTTATTCCATAATTGTTTTTGCAGTGTCATTTCAGCACAATACAGAGTGCAAAGCAGCTAAGGGCTAGCTTGCCCTCCTGTACTTGTTGCTCTGTACAGTTAACTGCATTAGTAAAATAAAACTCTTAAGTGATGTGAAGAATATATTTACTCCTATTCCACTGTCTCCATGGAGAAAATGTTCTGTTCTACAACAAATACAAAGACCTGTAGAGAGAGCAGCTGTTCTGACTGGAATGAGAGAAGTATCTTTGATGATGTCCTTCACATTAAAATGCAGCACTCTAGGGTGACTTTATTTAGCTTCTTCTGTCCCTATGTTTTGATGTTCTCATGTCACTTACAGAATGGATGAGTAAGGGTTAGCCAGTTGCTTTCTGAAATAATTTGTGATGTTCAACGTTGTTCCTCCTTAAAAAAAGGAGAAAAACATGAAACAAACTACATGGAAAAATTGATTTTACTAAGCTGTTTTTTCCTTTTTTCTTTTCTGAAACAGCTTTTCTTAAGCCCTTTAGCATAGTTCATTGAGACAGTGCATAATGCATTTTAACTTAACTGGCATGTGACTTGGACATTCATATTACACAATACCACTACACATGAAGTTTCTTGGTTCATGCAGTTAATGGTAATAACAGAATTAAACAAAAAATTCATAAATGCTCATTTGAATAATTTTTTTCTTAGAAAACTTTTTGTAATTTATTGAAATGCAATTTTTTCCCAGGTTTTACTATGGAAATATGTATAGTTTTCTATTGAAATATATCAGGGTTTTTTATGCATGTATGTCTGTGTATACATGAAGACAAATGAGTTAACTTGTTCTCACATTGTTTTTACAAAATATTTGGCTACAAGAGACAAGATTCTGTTTTCAACTAGTAGCATCTATTCCAGTTCTAATATGAGCATGTTTGGTACTGTTTGTGAAAACTCCTGGAAAAGCTTGGGCAGATGAATAGCAAATATCTATTTTCCAGAAATAAAAGAGAAAAAACCTCCCTTTAACTCGTGTTTAGTCCACTGTGTAAGCTACTCTCATTATTTTAAAAATACTGGTTTCTTGTGAGTTTAGTGATTAGACCAGTGTTTTAAAGACAGTTTAGCAGCCTGTTTTCTTTGGATTCCTGCTACTTGCACAAGTTTCCCTCTCTTTGAAGGCCCTCAAAAAACATATGTCAACTTGACAAGTTTCCAACTTGATGATAACATACTGGATGACCTCAGTTCAGTTTTTAGTAGGCGGACATTCTCAGCAGCAGAAAAACCCCAACTGCAGAATAAAGCCAAAATCCAACCATCCTTAACCATGTTTTCTTCTGGCAGACTGAGGCACATAGACATTTCCCTGATCCTCACACTTTGGGTGTAATATGGAACAATTTTCTGGGATCTCAGGGGCCCTTGTTTATCCATGGGAAAAATATCCAGGAAACTGTGGTGTAATCTTCCATTAAAAAAAAAAAAAAAAAAAAAAAAGAAGAAGTATGTTTATGAGTATAACTTGCTCCCAGTTGAATGCTCACTGAAACATCAATCTGTACTTTGGACAACTTAAAAAAAATTGTTTTATGTGCAATTTTATGTAATTGTTTTCTGTATAATAATGCTCAGATTGTTGCTCAGTGGAAACTTTAGAGATCAAAATGTCTGTGTTTGGTGTAGCTACATTCCTGAAAAATCAGAGGTTTTTCTTCCCAAGAGAATAAGAAGGATCTGCCATTAACAGCCACTGGTTGTGGTGAGCAGCTGGGCAAATAGAGCTACTTTGAAACAATTTAGGTAGGACCATAATGTCAATTACTCATAAATTTATTTGCTCAAATGTATTATTTTTTTGTTTGCTTGGGATTAGCAACCTGTAAATGTAAAATCACTAGCATCTTATAATTTACTTTATCACTGTCCTAATAAATTCAACACTAGTTCTCAAAAATAATCACTGTAATTTCGTGTATGCTTAGATTTACAGCATGGCTTTATTTCTCTAAACTAAGGCAGGCATGGGCTTTCTTTGCTTGACTTAATGTTTTCAAATGTTCAGCCAGCTCTTCACCCTGCATAATTCATACTCAGGCCCACTGAGTGCAGAGATAAAAACCAGAGGAATATGGTTTGGTCTTGCCTGGAATGAAGTTCCGTGCTCAGCACAGTGTGTGTGGTGTTCGTATCTGGCCCAGGTCACTGTCAGTTCAGGGTGGTGTTGGTGCTTACTGATGTTTAGACATACTTTGAACCTCCTGAAATGACACACAAGAAGTTGGTGGTTTGAGTGGAATACTAATGGTAAGATTGGGATGGAGATTAATTTCATATATCTGTGCTGAAATGGAATTTATAAACATTCATGATTTAGATTTAACCATGTTAACTGTGCATACTTCTGCTGAAATTCGGTAAAATAGTTTCCTTTGCATTCGCTTTTAGAGACCTACAGAGACTCTATTGAAATCATTATGAATTTAGTCCCTGCCTGCTTCTAGTGTGATGGGAAAAAGTCTTTGAGCATATTTGAAGGCATATTAGGACCTTTTCCCAGTGTAGTGGAAAGGAAATGAACTTTTGGGTTTTGTGTTAAAACAGATGGTCAATTCTAAATAGTACTGTTGTTTTGTTTACTTCCTCTTGGAAAGCTCTGTTGAGTTAGAGAAGCATGTGATACACAAAATGTGGGTTTGGAAAGGATGAGTGTTTTGTTTGTAACAAATGTTTAACTTGAAGCCAACACAGAAATAAGGCTATTTTGAGCAAATGCACTATGGTGTTAAGGTTAAAGGCTAGCTCAGGACTGGAGAGCTGTGATTACAGTATCTCATTGCTATTGATTTTTGCCCTCTCAATCTTCTTTTTAGGGACAATTATGCAAGACCCCATTTCTGTAGTGTTCAGGGTATTCCAGTGATAGCAGGATGCTGTTAGAAAGAATGAGATTCTGGTAACTCTGTGTCTGTTCATTCTCTCAGAAATGTAAAAGAGCTTTTGAAGTTGATGAAAGTTGCACAGATAAACTTGAGTTATCTTTAGATTTCCATCAGCACATAATCAGAATACTCAAAGTACTGTTGTTTGTTCTAAATTTGTGTGTCTCTGCCTCATTTAAGTAAACTTGCAGCTGAATTTACTTATGATTTCTCTTTGACTCTGCAAGTTAAGAATTTAACCCTAAAACCATGACTAGAGAAGAACAACAACATTTTGTACTTCTTGTTTCTGCCATTAACAGAATAAAACTCTGGGGTGAATGAAAAAACAGCTAGGTCCTCTGCAGCAAATCTGACAGCAAATCATAAAAATGCGAAAAAAAAAACCCTCAGAAATATGATTTTTATTATGTACAATATTATGATTGGTGTGCTCTTCTTTTCTCCTCAAAACCTTTCTAACAGAATAATTTCAACTCTTGCCATGATTGTGTCTGCAACAGTGTGCTTGTTCTGTCACTGTATCCCAGGAAAACAGGATGACCTTGAAACAATTTGTTGTTACTCGTAAGTGACTTGGCAAAACACATTTTGAGCATAAGGCATTCTTTTCTTGTAACAGCTCAAAATAACTGCTTGAGCCACCAAGCTTGGGAAAGTATTGATACTGGCAAGGAAACCCTTCGTGTAACAATTCCATGATTATATTTTTGTTAAAAAATTAAAAACCTTCAGGTTTTGAACAATGGGCTCTTGATGTCATCTGCTGTTTGTCAGTGGGTTTTATTTTAATTATGCTTTTAGAGTGACAATTTTACATTGACTGAAATTCTGAAAATATGATAAAAACAGAAAATGTCCAGTTCAACCAAGTTTTCTTACTTTAACACTAGGGACTCATTATTGCTGGGATGATTTTTAGGTCTATTGCTGATGGATTTAAAGTAAAAAATCAAAGTTTTTACAGAATCACAGAATATTCTGAGTTGGCAGGGACCCACAAGAATCATAGAGTCCAGCTCTTAAATGAATGGCCCATTACACAGCCATTATTTCCAGCTGCTATTTAATGAAGATGTGTTTGGAAGTAATAAATACAAAATATTATCTTCCTTCAAAGAATGGAATCAAAACACTTGTATGCATTTTCCAATCCCTAAGATATATTAAATGTAACTAAGTGTTGTCTCCCATCTGTAGTTCTTAGTTTTTCACCTGTTTCAGCACTGTTCTTCAAATTATTAATCTCCTCATCATTTAGTTTTTTCTAGCTGTGTGAAGACGGCATTTCCATTCAGGATTTGCTGTTTATATTTGAGGTAAACTGCAATATCCCAGTTCCTCTCCTGTATTACTAAAGCAGTTGAATCAATGCACTAGGAATTACCAGGTAGGAGAAGAGTGACATTTATAAATTCATAATTTAGTTTCCATGGAGATCTGAATTGCTATAGGTAAATCTGACTTCTGAAAATCGAGCATCTAAGTAAAAATTGTTCTCTGAGGTATAGCAGGCCCATGTATGAATATGATACATTGGGGAAGGTCATGACAGTGTTGTCAAGACAGTCATACCTTGTACCTGTATTCTCAGGAGAAAGACAGACCTGAACAACAGTAACTGGGTTAGTACAGTCAAAAACCCCACAGACTTGGCATGGAATAAGAGGAAGGCTCTTATGGATATATAAATGGTTGGAAGATGGAAAATAGAGCATGTATTGTTCAACATCTTTGCAATTGTTCTGGAAGAAGGGAAGGAGGATTTGAATATTGGAGTGACAAATCCCATTTTTGTGTATGAAACGGAATGTTGATGTTGAATGCTGGTCATGAAGGGTTTCAGAAGCATTCCTGGAGTAGACAATAACAAGGTGGATGCAATACCATTTTGGCAAAGGTGATGTGTTTTTGGAGAGAGACTAACTGAATACACAAACTAATGAGTTCTGAGCTAGCTGTTACGTTTGGGAGAATGTTTTGATTTTGCAATAGACCTCTGGGAACAGTGGCTTACAGTGCAAGGTACAGCTCTGTGAGACATAATCAGGTCTAAGAAGGCTTCCAGCAGTTTGCCCTTGTGTCTGCCTCTCCTTCACATTTTCATCCCTGTCCCACCACTTAGCTTGTGTGTGCTCTGGTACTCTTTGGACCCCATTTCATAGCAGAGTTATTTACTGAAATGGTAGAAGACTCTTCCTTGCAAAAATAGCGAGTATTTTTCTTCTATTTCATAAACATGCTAAGTTCAACAAAGGATCTGGCCAGAGCGGTCCCTGTGGTGAAGTAAGGGATGAAGAAGGGAATGGGTGGTAGAATCTTCTGCTGTGTGAGCTGGTGGTGAGACTTCTACTTCCTCCAGCCACAAAAGAAGCAACCAAAAAAGATTTTGTAGAAATAGCAAAAAGCACAGAGCAAATGCCAGTGTTGACTGCAGGTGTAAATTAAAGGCTTCTCTAGCAGCAGTGTCTAAATGGACCAAAATTTCAGCCTTGAAAAGAGGTTGTAAGAAGCAAACTGTAGATGACTGTAGAATCAAAGCAATTGAGGAATTGCTCTTTGTCTTTTTCAGTGCAAGGTCTGGGCCATCAAATCAGACTGAAGTTTTCATTATCAGAGTAAATGAAAGGAGATATGTTTTCTATTTAGAATACTACCTTTTGTTTTCAAAATTTATTTGTTGAATGCTGCAGATTCTTGTATTTAGGGGAACTATGAATAAATATAAATCAGACCTTTAATGATTTTAAGGGCCTCTCTCCTTTTCAGTTTCCTTTGTAATTTACTTCCTCTCATTTGGGAGGCCTTTCACTAATGCTGATAATTCTTGTTACATTTATTGCACCTGTTTTAGGTCTAATGTTTTTTTAATTGAAGTGAAATGATAAGTATTGTACTTGATGCAAAGTCAGATGCAATTTTAAAGTTTATTTATGCCTTTGTCAGTCTTAATTGCTAATATTAATTTTTGTGCAAACAAGAATGATGAGACTGTTGTAACTAACTATCTTCATGTTTGCAAACTTTTCTTGACCTTAACTTTTCTGATAGATCAGAATACCTGTGATTTTTATCAAATAATGTAGATGCTTAAAGAAGTTTTGGAGGATATATTTTTTCTTGAGACATCGTGGTTTGCGAGCACACATAATGTCAAATTGTCTTCTTTTTATTCTTCAAAAAGGTGATGCTTGTGAATCATGGGAACTGGTAATTTAGTAGGATCCCAGTTTGTGAGGAAGAATCTCTTTAATCTAAACTTTGGTGAAAACCACAGAGAGTGTTGAAATGGTGGTCTCAGAATGTCTAATATTAGTAACACTGAAGGTCAGTATGTGGCTGTGGATGATGACTGCTACAGCATTATAAACATATCACAATTAAGGGATACTTTTTACTAAAAATATTTAATAATGGATTTTTGGTATGTCCTGTAATAATTACAGATTTCCTAGCTAGATGTAGTTGTAGATAATATGAAGCAGTGCTTTCTAATTCTTCACAGTGTAAATCTCCACAAAAATGTGCAGTGAGTCCAAAGTTTAGGCCATTATGGCTAATACATGCATGACATTCTGATGAATTTTCATTACTTTTAGCCATATCACTTTGTCCTAAAGGTATATTATTCATCCTACAACAAAGGAAGAAGTTGGAGGAAGGGTTGGTTATGGGAATTCATTAACACTATCCTCTTACTCCTTGATATCAGCAGGTCTTTAAATGCTGTTCCAACTTCGCAGATATTTCCTAACAGAGGTGGTGAGACTCATACACTAGAGGACTGACCCATATTAAAGCTTAATTATAGTAATGGATAATCCTGCAAGTATAAATTATTCACAGTTGTTTTGTATGCTAAGTAGTGTCATGAATAAAATAAGGAAAATTTTCTAGAAAAGACCCTGCACAATGGCTTGAGTTTTTCAAAAGGTACTTTTCCTTCTTGTCTTTCAGCATGGATTAAATCTCAGTGTTAGGTCTGTAGAGCTCTGCACTTTGTGTATGTTTTGTTTACTGGAAATCAACAGCAGCAAGTCTCGGGGCTCTATACCCTTGTAGTGTTCCTTGACTAATACCTTATGCAAGAGAAACCTTCCTACCTAAACACAGTCCTGATACAAAAGTTGCAATCTCAGCTGCCTGATAAGATTCCCACACAGTCACTAGGATGGGAATCCATTAGTGTTACCCTCTTATCCGTTGATACCAACAGGTCTTAAGAAGAGTGCTGTAATTTCATAGTTGTTTCCCAGGAAGGATTCATACATAGTCATGGACTTTATTTTTTAGTTGACTTAGTAGCCAGAGTACCTCATAAGTTTGTAGCATGAATAGTCTTACTGACAAAGAGACAAAAGGGAATATTTAAATTGGATTAAAACAGGGCCCCTAATGCATTTAGTGGGGCAGCTACCTCATGCTAAAAGTTCCTTCAAAAAGTGCCTCAGATTCAAAGAGGAGAAAATAATGCTGTCTTCTTTAGTGAGCTTTTACAAGTTTGACTTTTCAGTTACCTTCCTAGCAGTAGCCCAGGAAGGAAGGAGTTAAGAAGATGCTTTGAACCCAAAGTCTTCTGCTTCATCCCCACACCCTGTTGGTGTACTTCCACACCCTGTTGGTGTGCAGGGAACTACCTCCCGTTCACCTTTAGCGAGCTCAGCAGGATAGTCACTACATTTCCAGATTAGCATCACTGCTGAAGCCTGTTCGAGTTTATACAGCAAGAAGGAGTTCTGCCTGCTCTTCAGTGACATACAGCATTGCAGGACCATCGGCTTTTCTCATTTGTACAGCCTGTTGGAAGAACTGAAGTTGTTCTTTGGTGGGCTCCATTCCTTGTAGGCTGCTCCATTCCCTATAGGATTGAAGATTATTTCGCGTAAGCTTGGTGGAAGCTTGATGATACCGAGTTTTTATTTTCCTGGGACGCTGTTTGCTTGAAGGTAACCATACTTTGGATGAAATGGCAGACACACCTAAGAGGAAAATTACAAAGAAGTCGTCGTCTTTTTCATATGATCGCCGGAGAGATTCAGTGAAAGTCAGGAGACAGTCCAAGTCTCTTAGCTTTAAGTCAGCTACATCGGGTGCTCAGAAAAGGCAGGCACAGAAGAAGCAGGTTTGTATTTGGATATTTCTCAAAAAAAATATATCCTTACCTCCTAAATTTTTGTAGAAATTCTAAACTTGCTGTGTTACTATGAAGTGGAAAGCATTCTCTGCTGATTTGTGATCTGTGTGTGAGTATGGATGTGTGTACATACAAGCTGGGGTACAGGTAAAGCTGGATTTTTTTCTGTAATAATTCTTAAGAGCTAGCTAAACTTGTGGTGTTAATTTTATGGCTAGAAAAGTCTGCGTCTTTTCTGCTTTTAAGACTTGATTGCAGATTTTTGTTTTGTACCAAGGAATTGCTCCTATAATGCAATATGTACCCTGTGAGCTTTTGGTAGTGTTGTCTGTCGTGCTGAAAAACACGATGGGTGCTGAAACTTTTGAAATTTTATTATTCAGATTACAACTGTTCCACTGCTCTTCACTATTATTATTATTTTTTTTTTTTATAATGTTGAAATGTACCAGACTGAGAGCTTTAGGGAGTGAAATATTTTACTTATTCCAGAACAGGTAATGCAAGTCAGCAGCAGCACCTGTTCTGGTGGGACCAGTTCTTAGGGTTAGAGGGCAGTTTAATGCCTTGGCAGTGCTGCTCTGCCATAGTAAAAGACTTTCATACACAGGTCTTTATCTTTTGTAGCTGGGATCTAATTAAATGAAATTTCTCCAAAGAGAAGATGTAGTGTGCACTGTAGTAAATGGAATAAAAAGTGAGCCAATTCATGAAATATCTTTGTGTACGGATCCCCAATTTAAGCTAGTGTGAAAGGACCACAGGATCACTGACTACAAGGCATCTTTCACTCTGCATTTGTGTGCACAGGATGTCTTTTAAAGGGTTTAAAGGAACATTACAGGGATTTTTTAATTAGCTGTGTAGAATATAAAGCATTTTAACACTTTGAGAATAATGTTTCTGCAAATGCTTGAAAACAGACTAGATTTTCATGAGCAGTATAAGTGAATTTCTCACAAGCAAGTAGTGAGTTGGTCAAGAGACGGTCAGTAGGCCCTGACCATCACAACTGCACCTAAATTTTGGGGTAATATATCCATTCAGATTGAAGAAAATTTAAGTTATTGTGTCCAGTGTAAACTTTGGTATTAGTTTAAAAGGACAATGAATTTGAAATGTGGGGGATCATATTTGTTTTTAATACTATTTTTGTTGTTCTTGGAATCTTCAAATGTCTATTTAAATAGCAAGACATTAACTAGTAAAATCTTTGCATGTTCCAGCTTATTGTGATTCTTTAGTGTTAATTATAGTCATAGCTGAAGCCGTTTTCTTTGAAATGAAGTTCCAGAAGTTTTAAATGAGGAAACATTTAGAGAAATCAGAAAAACCTTCAAAGAGGGCACCAAGCTCTGACAATCCCACCCCGTAGCCCCTATTATTGGATGTGTTTTTCAAAAATAAAGATCATAGATCTTAATTTTCTGAAGGTGTAAAATACCAAATGACGTCTGTGAGCATTTGTGTTCATTGGATCCTTTGGGGAAATAGGCTACTCAAATTAATTTAATGATTTCATTTGTAGGTGCAAATCAGTGAGTACCCCCGTCTTTTGATTTTACCAGACCATAAGATTCTTGAGTCCTCTCATCTTTTGGATAGCTGCCATGGTTACTGTGTGACCTCTAGTGGTTAATGAAAAATATGCTCAATTACTGAATTCAGACTGTTTCTTGAACAAGTCCTGAATGTGTATTCTTGTTGGTTTAATTATTTATTACTCTAAATTCTATTTTTATTGAAAAGGAAGAAAAAATCATCTACTTCAACTTAATATTTTACCGTGTCACTTCCAGAAAAAGTGTTTTACTAAAAGTCATTGTTCACAGGGATGTGTGTCTGTATTGCAGTCCTCATAGATTCAGAATTATAGGAGTAATTTTAAGAAACTTTTACTACTTTGGCTTGATTACAGCACATTAATGGGTGATACAGCTGAAATGAGGCACTCTTTTCTGATCAACTTTTGTGTACTGGATAGATCTGAAGAATGTATTTTTCCCCTTCTAAATGCTCCAGTTAACTCTAAGAAAAGTTAATTTTTCCTGCAAGCCTGGTCTCGTTTTTTAGATCATTATAATTAAGTGAGACAAAACCATTCTTGCCTCCTCCCTGCCCTCCCCCTCTTCCCACGACGGCAGTACACATACTTTTATGTGTATTGGAAATGCTGGTGAACACAAAGCACAAACGCATTTTTTACTGTTGAAATTTTAAAATACTGAAGAAAATTGTGGGTTTGAAGTTACCAGAATCTGATCAGTTTTCAACCAGCCAGACCTAACTCTGCTCAGTCCAGTGTAACTCCAGTGGTTATGCAGGATCATTCCAGGCCTGAGTTATTGAGTGATTAGGAGTTCAGTTACTGCACCAAGAGAAATGTTACTTTAAAATGCTCTTCTTTGCTTCTTTGGTGATCGAGTCTCTTTCTCCTTTTTATTTATTTATTTATTTTAAAAACATTTTTCTAATAGATGTTTGACATCTGAGAATATTTAAAACTGTGCTTTGGTCTTTGCTGTTTTAGGAGACAATAGTAGACTTTGCTGCTCACAATATATGTGGTTTTACTTGGGTGGTTCCCTGGAGGAACAAGACTCTGCTTCTGCTTATACAGGGATGCAAGCCAAAATTAGTTTTCTCAATATTTTTGTAGATGGATATCAATCAAAGTCTCTCTAAATCATAATACACTACAAAATCCTTTTCTGCTTCCTTGGCCTTTGTATTGCTGACCTCCCTTTTTTACAGAGTTTGAATTTTTTTTTTTTTGTTAAATTTTCATTTTGACCTTTTTTTTCCTCCCCAAAATTAAAATCATTGGTAAAATAGTAATGAGAATACAAGAACGCTTTAAAAAAGGTATTTGTCACATTTTCTGAATTATGATGATGTGACTGTGTTTAAGGCTGCACTTTTCTTGCTTGGTTTTTTGGTGAGTTTTTCTATCTTTTTTTTTTGGAGGAGGAGGGCTTTCTGGTTTTTTTTTTTTTTTTTTTTTTTTTTTTTTTTTTTTTTTTTTTTTTTTTTTTTTTTTTTTTTTTTTTTTTTTTTTTTTTTTTTTTTTTTTTTTTTTTTTTTTTTTTTTTTTTTTTTTTGGTTGTTTGTAGCTTAGCTAACTTATTAGAAATTGAAAATCATAAAGTGTTCAAACCCAACAATATCAAATATCTCATCTAGTGTAGAAATTAACCTCTTTCAAGATAATCTTCCCATCAAGTTATTTATGATGGTAATTACTTTCACTGGTTGCTATTACTGTCGTATTAATTGAAAAACCACATTGCAGAAGAAATCTGTAGCCTGGCCTTCTCAGGTATATGAGCATTAGGCTACATGATGTGTGAAATGTTTGATAGTTTTAGGAGAAGAGGTTGCCTTTTTTTGTTTTGAATGAAAGACAAATTCAGTATCATGAAGTAAAACCTAGAAATAAGAAAAGAAAAAATTTGAGAGCAAGATCCTTACTTGCAGGGGAACATAACAAAGAGATCCGGTGCTATTTTTAGCTGTTTTGTGAGAGCCACTCAAGTCCTATTTCTCTTTGTCAGCGCCAGCTGACTGATTACTATGACACAGGCTGGAGCCTCAGTGGATTAATTAAGATCTGAAACTGTTTTTCTGATAACTACTTATGTTTTGGATACAACATTTTGGAACTTGGCAGAGTTTCAGGCTCATACAAGAGTAAAAAGTGCTTGCATAGGCTGCGGATTTGTGGTTTGTTCACATATATTCCTATTTTCCTTCCAAAGAGTTTCATAAAATTGAGCTGACAAACTTATTTTCCCCTTTCCTTTCAAACTGGACAATTCCAGAACCATGTGGGGTTTACTGCCCGCTATTGCAGATGCGGAACAATACACACAAAGAGGGTGTTGTTCAAAAATCTTCCAATCCCTGTGTTCAAATATGGCTCAGTTAATAGGAGTGCTCCAGATCCCTTGTTACGAACTTTTGAGAGCAGGCAAAGGCCCGTGGGGTACACTTTGTGCTTTCCTACTAGAGAGAAAGACTGAGTTGGCAAATGGCACTGGGGAGGGTGGGGATATGAGGGGAGGGGAGTGCTCAGAGAGAGCAATGGCTTTCCAGATTAAACTCTGTGGTAAAGAACATTTATTGTAGATGTGCCAGTTGTAGGGCTACTGGTGTGTGACAGGTCTGGTGAGCAAAGCCCAGAGCACAAGCAAAGCAAAATGATTTGTAGTCTGTTAAGATAACTAAGCAGTAAAGAAAAATTAGGGATGAGAGGAATCTCAAATAATTAATTTTCAGATGTAATTTTTGAAAACCATGATCTGTGAGTACTTCTCTTCTAGTGATTTTCTTCCTATTTTTTGCAAGATCTTGTTTTCATGTCTCTGGGGCATCTCAAATGCCCTGTTTAGGGAGAAGGAAGTCAGCTTTAAGTGTGAGTCCTCAGGATTTGTTGTGAAAAATCTGATCCTGTTTCTTTTAAAATGAAACCAGACAACCATGTAAAGAGAAAAAAGCATGTGATGTGTGTAAGAGCACTGGGAAATAAGAGCGTGTAGGTTCATCTGGCAGCTGGGTTGTTAGAAGAAACTTGGTCTAGCAAAACTAATTCCCTGTGGAGCATGGCAAGCTAACCCATAGTGGTTAGCTATTATTATTAAAACTGTTGTCATAGCAGGTTAAGGTGGGTTGTAACTGGGGAAACAGGCCCACCTTCAGTTAAACAGAGTAAAATCAGAGCAGATTGTAGTGAGAGGTTGATGGTAGTGACAGGCTTGGCCATCATGATCCTTGAATTCTTGCTTTCCTTTTCTTACTGAGGCTTGGTTTTGGAGATGTGGTAGATTAGTGTGCTCCCTACAGCAGTGTAAATCCTCCTGCCTTGGTGGCATTTGCTATGATGGTGTTGTTTGGTGCCCTGCTCTCTGCTGATTTCCAGTGCAATGAGAGAGAAGTTGCCCTCTTCCAGAAGTGGTGGGTTCCTTCCCTTGGTGTCTTGTCCCAGAAGTTATGATGACATTACATACAGTCATACCATCTCAAGAAATATTTTGCTGTGGTGTTGAAATAACAGCATGTTGCCAGGAGGTTTTCAAATTTAGTCGGTGATTTCTTTAATGTAAGCAAAATATTAGGCTTTATTTTGACAATTTAGAGGTTCATCTGATGTAAATTGAGCTATGACTTTTAATTCTGCCTGAATAATTGTTGTTATAGCTCATGTAACAGTTAACACCATTTTGGGTTCCTAAAGGTGTGGCTTTGTGAAGGATTTCAGCTAATCTAAGACTCTGGTGGTGCTGCTGAGGAGAGTGGCCTCACACTCCCCCTGGCCATGGCTATGCTTCCCACCTCTTCCTGGATCCAGCACTGGGAACTATTGTGAAGAGTGAGGTCAGTGTGCTGATAACCCTGCCAGAAAAAAAGGGCAGGGTTCATGAAAGAAGGGGTAGAGAGACAAAGGCCTCTGCTGCAAAGCACTCTGTATGGAGGGAGCAGGTTTGCTGTCACCAGAGCTGTGGATGTTACGGCAGAGGAGGAGTCTCCGTTAGTAAAACTGGTTGGGAATGGCCTTCAGGGGTCAAATTTGGAAGTGCAGAGCAGTACCGAATGCTAAGAGCAAAGGAGGTGTTAGGGGAAGGCAGGTCCTTGGTCTTACTTGTGCCCACAAAAGGCTGGTAGTGACCCCTGAAAGACAGGGTTAAGTTTGGTGAAATGCAGCATGCTGAGCTGATGGGTTCTGTGTCCATTCACCAAACTTCTCACAACTTCAAATACCCACTTGAATGCTTTTGATCTGCTGTTGAAATGTAGGCATGCACCAAGGAGAGTAAGAAACAAAACAGTCACAGAACTGCAGAACGATTGGGGGTGGAAGGGACCTCTGGGAATCACCAAGTCCAATCCCCTGCTGCAAAAGGACCTGTGTGTTCTAGATCTCAGTATTTCCCGGGATGGAGCTTGTACAGACTCTCTGTGCACCTGTTTCAGTATTTGCTGCCAAGGTGAAAAAGTGTTTCCAAAACCTAATCTGAGTTCCCGGTGTTGCAATTAGTGTGACTGTTGCTTCTCCTCCCACTTCTGGGTCACCTCCCAGAACATCCCAGCTCTGTTTTCTGTCTGCCCTCCCATTAGGCTATAGATGACAACAACAAGATTCTCTTTTAGCCTCCTCTTAAAACTGAACAAGTCCAGCTTTCTTGGCATCTCCTTGTGTATCCTGTGGTCCAGCCTCTGCCATGCTGATGACTGTCGGAGGACATGCCAGCTACACTCATGCCTGCTTCACCTTCCAAGTGCTGTCCAGGAGGGATCTCCCCATCCTTTTCTACAAACCCGTTCTACCAATCCAGCTGGCACCCAAACAGAATAATAATCAGAAATACTGATTATTAATTTAAAATTCTTGGTGGCATTCCCTGGTTAGCAAGGAAGCAGCATGGTTTTTTCATAAAATCCCTGCCTGACTTCTACGGTCTTTTCTACGTATTTTTCTTGCTGCTCATTGTGCAGCATTATATTCTCGAAATGGGATGATGCATTTCAGGAGATACTGTTAGCTGCAGTAATGTGTTTTCTAGGTTTAGTCATTCTGTTCCAGCTGTGGAGGGAAAAACACACTGAATACAAACTAGATGGAAAAAAAAAATGATTTTTGGACATGCCTACTGCTGACACTCCATTTCAAAATGCTTATATTCCCAGCACTTTGGCAGAAACAGAAAATTAGTATTTTAGTACCATTCAGTACGTAAAAGTGCTCTGCCACTTTTTGTGGAATGATGACCCTTGTGTGGTGTAAAACTTAGAGGTTTTATGCTATATAAGCAATATTTTGACATGTATTTTGAACATTCACTGAAGTTCTGAGTGAATGATCTTTGTTTTCATTTTAATACTATTAGAAAAAGTTGTGCTTTAATGTTACAGAATTTACTAATGGAAAAGGATTTTATCTCATTTCCAACTAACATGTTGTCACTTTGGTAATAGCAAAAAAGTTTTGCCCTCTGTTGTTCTGTGCAAGAGTGAGTGAGCATTTTGCTTTACAGCAGGTTGATTTTAATGTTTCTCGACAAAAGGAAGGAAAATGAATTTTAATTATCTAAAAATATGTCCCCTGGCTCAAAGTACAGTTCTCGGATAGAAAGCAAGCAATGTTTTGCTTTCTCAGCAATTTCTGTCACTTGAAGTGTGAATCGATCATGGAGGTAATAGCACATGGGGGAAATCCAGTGGGAACTGTCTGATTTCATGTGTGTTTCAGTTCAAACACTTCCATTCTTTTGATTTGTAGAATGTAATTTTCACTGACAGTATTAGTGGCTTTTAGAGGAACAGCCATTGACAGATGACATCCATCTAACCAGCTGCTGCTTAATCTGACTTCAGGCTGAGGATTGCATTATCTGACTGATTTGAAATACAGTAAATATTAATGACTGTTCATCTGTTATTTAAAATAAATACAAAGTACTGAGAAAGTGATGCTCATATTTCACCCTTCTGCTGTAACTGGCTTCTTGTCATCTGTTGAGGTAGTATCAACATTCGTGACTGACAGCTTTTCTTCTAGGGAAATTTCATTGGGAAATTGATGTTATTTTAATTTTCTTTTTTTTCTCCCTCAGCCTTTATTACTGTAGTTTTCAATGTGGTCAGAAATAGTGAGATGTCTCATGTGGTGTAAGTTCAAAACTGAAAAATCAGGATCATAGTTTCCTTGTCAATCTTGCAAAAATTACATTTCAGATGAATTAGGTGTAGTCAAGAAATAATAATTAAAGTTAAGCAAATAGCAAAAATAGTATATTGCAGATTTACAGTCATAGAATCAAAAAATCATTTAGGTTGGAAAAGACCTCTGAGATCATAAGTCCAACCATTAACCCAGCACTGCCAAGTCCGCCACAAAACCATGTCCCTAAGTACCACGTCCACAAATCTTCTAATAGCTCCAGGGATGGTGACTCAAACTCTTCTCTGGGCAGCCTGTTTCCATGCTTGATGACCCTTTCTGTGAAGAAATCTTTCCTAAGATCCAATTGAAAGCTTCTGTGGTGCAACTTGAGGCCATTTCCTCTTTTTACTTGGGAGAAGAGATCAACCCCCACCTGTTGAGAGAGATTAGGTCACCCCCAAGCTTCCTTTTTCTCCAGGCTAAACACCCTCAGCTCCCTCAGCTGCTCCTCATCAGACTTGTGTTCCAGACCCTTCCCCAGCTTCATTGCCCTTCTCTGGACATACTCTGGCACCTCAGTGTCATTCTTGTAGTGAAAGGCCCAGAATTGGACACAATACTTGAGATTCACCAGTGCTGAGTACAGAGGGACAATCCCAGCCCCAGTCCTGCTCTGACACACTAATGCTGGTACGAACCAGGATGCCATTGGCCTTCTTGGCCAGCTGAGCACACTGCTGGCTCATGTTCAGCACCACCAGGTTTCTTTTCTGCCAGGCAGCTTTCCAGCCATTCTGCCCCAAGCCTGAAAGTGTTACCTTGTTGTGACCCAAGACAGCACCTGGCACTTTGCCTTGCTGAACTTGATACCACTGGCCTTGGCCCATCAGTCCACCCTGTCCAGATTCCTCTGCAGAGCAATCCTACCTTCCAGCAGTTCAACACTCCAACCCAGCTGGGTGTTGTCTGCAAACTGACAAAGGGTGCCCTCGATCCCCTCATCCAGATCATGAATAAAGATATTAAACAGGACTAGCCTCAGTACTGAGCCCTGGGGAACACCATTGGTAACTGGCTGCCAAATGCTCCATTCACCACCACTGCCTCTGGGCCTGGCCATCCAGCCTGTTTTTTGCCCAGTGAACAGTACACTAATCCAAGCCATGAGCAGCCAGTTTCTCCAGGAGAATGCTGTGGGAAATGGTGCCAAAGGCTTTACTAAAGTCTGGGCAGACAACATCCACAGCCTTCCCCTCGTCCGCTAAGTGGGTCACCTTGTCACAGAAGGAGATCAGGTTGGTCAAGCAGGACCTGCTTTTTATAAACCCCTACTGTCTGGGCCTGATCCTCTGGTTGACCTGTGTTTGCTGTGCAATGGCACTCAAGATGATCTGCTCCATGTCCTTCCCAGGCACTGAGGTCAGGCTGTCAGGCCTGTGGTTTCCTAGATCTTCCTTCCATTCCTTCTTGTAGATGGACATCACATTTGCCAACTTCCAGTCATCTGGCACCTCCCCAGCGAGCAAAGGCTGCAGGTGGATCTGCCCTGTTGTCCTGATTCTTACCCATAAACACTCAACCCTAGTGTCACCCTCATTTAGCTCTAGGCGATCAAAACTGTCCCTAACATGTACAGGCTTAACCCACCACATCTCCTTCCTTGCCTGTCCCTTCTGAAGAGTTTGTAGCCATCCCTTGCAGCACTGCAGTTGTGTCAGTAATGTTTCCATGCTGGCAAATATGTCAGCTTTCCTGCTGCACAATGGCTTCCAATTCCTCTTGTTTTTGTATTCAAGCAGAGACAGAACTTCTGTAGGAATATGATGGTTTCAAAAATCTGCCTTCGAGAGGGTGCTGAAGCACAGGATGTAGTTTATGACCAAAAGTTGGAAAGAAGATTAAGTAGGGAAGAATAGGATGGTGGTTATAGTTATTCCCAATGATAAAAAAAAAATTTTGCACAGGGGTTTGAACTTATATTCACTGTATGCAATGCATATTAAATACGCGGTGAGAAAGGTTACTATAAACTTAAAAATGCTTTAGTTGTTTCTGTGCTGGTCATCTTTGAGTTGTGGAAATCTTTCATAATGTAGTTTTCTACTTCATCTGCTAATTCTTAAAAAAAAAAAAACACAACAAAAACACAAAAGAAAACCCACCAAAACCCAAAGAAAACCCACGCAGTTGCTTCCTGAAAAGAAATCCCAAGAAAATGGAGGTAGCAACAACTCCACTGTTTATTTGTCTTTCATTGCTTTCATTCTGGTTTATTTGAGAGCAAGATCAATCATAAAGTGTTTGTGCTTATGAGAACTGCAGTGTCCCACAGTCTGTCACTCTTGAAGTCAATTTGTTTATTAAGGGCTGTTCCAACTTTTAAAATACTGTAAAGTCAAAACATTGCTTTTAAGCAGCCTTAGGTCTCTTTTACAGTCCTTGCTTACTGAGTTACCTTCTCTTCCTCTATTAGTACTTTGTGGTGTTCAGGCAGACTACATTGATTCCTTTATTTTGAATATTGTTAATCTTGTTGCACATTTTTCATCAAAATAGCTGTCATAAATCTGTCAGCTGTCAGAAATAGAAGTCAGCTTTGAAAACTTTTTAAAATATTACAATGCGTTTTCATTAAAGCAAGTTGTCAGCAGAGAACATATTTCTTTTCTTGACACTGTCACACCGCTTTGATGAATGGCAGTGGGCAGTGTTGTTTCACTTTATGGCACTGGTTGGGTACAATACCAGCGCTGCAGATGCAGACTGAGACACCCATGTCTTCCCTATCATCCTGCTGCACCTGTTTTCTCCGCAGACAGGCAGTGGAGCATTGGCACCGTCAGTAGCTCACGGACATGGGTAGATTTGCATCGGGGGAAACAGATGCAGAGCAGTGGTGCAATTGCTTCTTGTCTTCTTAGAATGACAGTGATTGCCTGACTTATTACAAATGTTGATGCTTGCTGCTATAAAACAATTCACTGAACTCTAATTCTGTGCATGTAAAAATATGTACTTTTATTGAAATACAACAAATATAATGAATTCAATTTTCTTCCTTCTTCCATGCTCCATCTGAAGTTAGGTGGGATGAATATAGACACTTAAATCAGATGCAAATGAACTAAATAACTTTAGCATTGCCTTTGACTTACTGTCTTGGAGTCAGTATTTAGGCACCTGAACAGCTACATGTGGATTAAGAACAGAGAATTAAACTTTTTTTTCCTCCTGTCATACATCTTAAAAGAATAATTGCTGACATCTACTAATTAGTAAAAATGCTTTAGTCCATCCAAATCATTAAGTGGTGCTTTAGTAAGCAAATAAACTCTAGTAAACTATTTAATTCTTGGAATATGGAGCCACCCTTGTTTAACTAGCTTGCAAGTTAAAGGTTTGTGTCTGTAGGCAGCAGGGTCCAACCAGAGCAGGGTAGGTCTTCAGGGCATTTCTGTCTAGTCCTCTGCCTCTTGGCTCTTTCCTCTCCATTCACGTACTCAGTCTTTTAAGTTGCAGTCAAATGCGAAAGAGTTGGGGGGTATTTGCTAGTAGTTTAAGGGATTGTTCTGTAAAGATGTTATGGAGTTGCTGTATGATGCTTACTGGTGCAAAGATCGGGAAAACAATCTTGTACCCATTCATCCCCTTCTCTACCCCCTTCCTTTTTATGGCTTCCAAAAACCAACTGTATTTTCGTCTGCCAAAATAAAAAAAATTGGCTAATATGTGTATTCCCACTTTTTTATTGGGAGGGAAAGTGCTTAACTAGCCCCTCTGAAGATATTGCATTTATCTTGTTGAAAGGTCTGGGGTTTCCTTCAGATTTCCATAGGATCTCCTAGATACTGTATGGATATTGAATCCAGGTTAAATAAATATTTGAAACTGCTCTTACGTGTTCTTAATCATTTCAAAATGTAACAGCCTGGTGATATGGAGCCCAGATAGGCTACTTTTAAATTGCTCTTGAAGTTGATAGGTATGTATTGATGTACTCAGTGAATTTATGTTTTGGTAACTTGCAGTGATTAACATATTCTTTCGCTGCATTTTAGTAAACATTTCATGATTCTCAAACCCTGAAGTTGAAAACCTGTTGCATATTTAGACCTTGCTTGTGTTAGCTCATGCTGTTTAAATCAGCATTTGGGTTGGACTCATAAAATGAAGTAGCTGTATCTCATGCTTTGATCAAACAAAAAAATACTTTTAGGCCTACTGATTTTGATTCAAGTTTCTTTGTTATAATCCTAAAATTGTACCATAGGAATGATAATCTGAAGAAAAAAGCGGTCCCTTTAAAAAATGCTAGTTTTATTAAGTTCTAAAATGGAGGCTGAATTTTTAAGTAATTTTAATTTATTTTTCAAGTTATTTTTATTTGTTTTTGACTTCATCTTTCCATCACTACTTATTTTCTTAATTCTACGGCTAGAAAGCTGGTTTTACAGAGAGACTGAAGTGAAAAACCATAAGGTTTTCTGTTGCTATTATGGGAATTATTCTTGGAGCCATGACAAAATTAATAAGAATAGGAAAAAAAAGCAAAAAGTTTTTTTTATTGGTTTTACCTTCTGCTTCGTTATGTGTTTAGTTCAGTAGATAAATCAACAGCAACATCTATAACACAGTGAATTAATTTAATAGAAAAAGTTTGGAAGCAGTAAATTAGTGACATGGCAATAAACTTCAGTGTAGACAGAATGAAGAAGGGACCATTTTTTTTTGTTTTTAACAAAAACTTTTAAGAGAATATCTGATTAAAGTAATTAAGAAGTTTCTAGATTTTTAAAAAAGAATTCCATACAGAATGTAAGCATAATATAAAGAAATTCCAGGGATCTAACTGTGGAAGGAGAGAGGATAGACAGGTTTCTCTCCTGGAAGTCAGCAGAACAACTGGAGGACCTCTGGGGAAAACTGATGTTCCGCTCCTGCTGTGGCTGGCTGTGTTTTGACTCTGTCACAAACATCCTGTGTGATTCTGGGCAAGTCTGTTTTGGAGAAATTGTTGGTATGGTACACCCTGGTAATGAGGAGAAGGAATGTGGCACAGCCAGCTCGGATTTTGTTATACAATACAACTGCTTGTGAGCAGGAGCGGGGTCTGAATTGACAAAGGAACGAACATGAAGGAAGACTTTGCAATTGATTGCTCTTCTAAAGTCCTGATGTTTTTATGAATCTGATCTTGTTTTCTAACGCCTATGTTTGTTAATATTAGTCATATTTCACAAAGCTTTTGGGGATACTCTGGTGGAATTAGGATGAAATTTGATATTTCTCAGTTGGATTTCTGAAATATGTTTGACAAGGTCTGTCTCCAAAAGCTCTAAAGAAGATTTAACAGCCATGGAATAAGGGAGAAATTTGTCTGTAGCTAAGGAAAAAAAATAAAAATTAGGAATAGCAGGGAAGGGTAAATACCAAGGTTTTATTGTCAACAGTAGAAGGTCACCAGCAGTTCTTTTCAGAGATGACTGAGACTTGTGCTCTTAGACAGAACTATAAATGAGCTGTAGAGGGAAGCAGGAGATGGCAAAACTGAGGAATGATCCTAAGCTGTTTAGAGTGGTAGAGACTGGGTCTACCGCAGTTTTTCATGTCTGGTTGTCAGAGGACTGTGTGATGGGTATTACAGTGATAGACAAAACTGATTTCAGTTAAATACTGAGGCTTTGTAGGGTTTTTTCTCCTGTTTTCAATTTTATATTTGAAGTAATGAGCTTTGAGATAGCTGTTAGAACTAAGGATGGAGATCTTGTGCTTACAGTTTAACAAAAATATCTCTGTGCTCAGTAGCATAGAATCGATCGTGTAATTCTTTTTCTCTTACGTCACAATTTGATGCTTTGTAGTGCTTACTTCTCTGTGTAGGTTTTCTGTAGAAAAAATTATTTGTCAATGGTACCTGAGATACATTTAGTTTTCTTTATCAGCATCAATAAATGAATGTATAGATTATATGTTTATCTTTAAAAACGTAAATCTTACTTTCTACTTTTATACTGCTGAACTGGTTAGAGCTAGGTATTTTACATGCTGTAGTAAAGGTGTTGCTTGTCTGGGTTTACAGTACAGAATGATATTCATCACACTTTCATTAAGTGACTAATTTATATAGTACTTTTAAATTTATGTTGATATTTACAGTGTTGTGAATTTTCTCACGGCAATTTTAGTTTTTTTTTCTACTTGTAGTGCATCGTAATTGTTGTTGATAAGATGGAGAGATGGTCCTGCCATCTAGTGATGTAGAAGCATGGAAGTGTATTCACTGAATGTAAATATGAGCACTTGTTTGTATTTGGTGTATAATGTGATAGGCAGAGTGCTTCTTTACCCAGGATATTTACAGTGAGGTCTAAGTGAATAATAAAGGAGGACTACAGTAATTCAGTTTTCTTTTTTTTAAGCTTGGAAAAATCTGTAGTAGTCTAGGGAATTATGTTGGAGTAACTGCACTGGTGGCCCAATGAGAAGTACCTCTCTGTCCTTGCTGTCCATTTTGCACCCAGTGTATTTGCCCCAACCCCAGCAGTTTTCAAAGCCAGGTTGGTTGAGGCCCTAAGCAATCTGGTCTAATTAGAAGTGTCCCTGCATATGGCAGGGGGGGTTGGGACTATATGATCTTTAGGGCCATTCCAACCCCTTAACATTCTAAGAATATGATTTCGCTTCATCTGTAGTAGTCAAAGCAATTCTTAATATTCATAATTTAAAAAATTCTTTTAAAACCTTTTCAGACGGTCTGTTTTGCCTTGTTCAGGTTCTTGCAAATGTGACAGTAACACCTTAGTCTGTGATGTCTCTTCCTGAAGGCTGACTGCAACTACTGTGAGGCTCCTCTCCTCGTTCTCTGGTGACAGACAGGTTTTGGCTCTGAGTCCTGCTGGAGCAGCAGCCGTAGTTTGGCTGCCCTGGCCTGTGCTGTGGTGGAACCGTTCTCTGGTTATCAATCACCGAGGGAGCGTAAGCAGATTAGTGAATGGAGCTAAAGTTAGCCTCTGCAAAAGACTTGTGTCCAGATGCTGTCAAAGCTCCAATTTAAAGAAGTGTCTTGGATGCCTGAATGCCCAAATCCCTTGACTTAGACAGACCCCCGACATCTTACCCAGTGCTGGGAAGTTGTTTATCAGAAATTATGAAATTGTAGGAGCATGCTTGTTATCTGTGTGTCTGATTCTCTCTCACACCCCTTCCTGGTAGCAAGCCCAGCCTCAGCCATCCCTGTGGCTCCTCTTACTTGCCTTTGTCCCTTTTGGCAAAGGAGACGAGGAAACCCGTGCAGAGCTGGAAAAAAAGCAGTTTCCATTAACAGCATGCAATTAAGTGGGGGGTGATGCAGGCCTTGGCTAAAGACTCTTGTCGCTCTGGGCCTTTTCTGTTGGCTTTCCAGTCAGGTTCCCTGTTTTGTTTTGCTTGAGTTCAGGCCAAAATGAAATGGTATCCAGCTGCCCTAGTTGATATTTAATCTCCTTTGGTGCTTCAACCTCCATGTGTTCCAGGATTAGATTCCTCTGTTTTGTCTTGTCAAATAAACATCAGCATTTAACGATGTTAGGTGGGTAAGAGCATTATGTGAATAACCTGCTTCTCCATGTTAGCGCTGTGGCAGTTGACACAGGTAGTGTCAAGGCTGTCGCAGGTACTGTACACTCAATTAAACTGGGAAAATTGTATTTTCCATTGAGTGGCTACAGCTATGCTGAAACTTGAATGTGTTGAGCTGGTTAGGTTAAATATTTCACTAAATCTACTACAGTTATTTAAATAAAAATTGTTGGAATGAATCATTGCTTCAGATGTTTTCAACAGCACCTGAAATGTGTACATGAAAAAAGCAATAAAGAATATGATAGATTTACAGATTAAGAAAGGTTATAAAGATTAAGAAAGGGATAGTCGTTTATAATATTCTTTGCCCTTTAAAATTTTGATAATGGCATATTTTTATGTGGAGTTAATGAGCCCTAAAAGTAAATCAGGATTGAAACTTAAGGTCATGTTATTTTTTACTTTTTCATTAAGGATTCGAACTAGGATAGTGTTTAGCTGCATTTGTGTTTCTCAAGAACATGGTGCAAAGTTAAGTGTGATAGGGTTTTTATCTCAAATATGCACTAATAGTGCATTTTTCCCCTTTTATATTCCAGTATTTAGCCTTTAAGGGAATATATGCATATGTGTATAATTGTGGTTTCTTAAGCTTTGGTAAGTTTTATACTGTAGAAATTGTATGTGGGGTTCCCTGCATACTGTGCATTAAATACTTCTGTATAGATAGTTTGCTTTGCAGCATAAAACAGTAAGTGCTTTGAGATCTATCACTGAAAGATTATGAGTGGGAACTGGGTACTGAGATGACAGTAAGATGTGATTTGTTATGGCATTGAATATTATACATTACAGTATCAATTACCAAAATCTCTCTCACTCTATTTATTCCAAAGGAAATTCTTTAGTTGATAAGAACAGCTTTTATTCAAAGTAGAGAATTTTGCACACTTCTTAGCACTGCTTTTGTGGTAAAGATTAACTGATAGGTCATAATTTGATCTTTTATGCTGAGTGCATTCATACATTTGAAGAATGATGGGAAAAAATGGGATCCTGCCATTGCAGGGACATGTCTGACAGTGCAACCCCAAAGAACAGATCCTAATCTGAAATTTATGTATGTGTGCTGGTTTATGTCTGTGTACACACAGGAGAGTGTTGCATCTTACTTGAGTAGAGAGAGCTTCAGTCCTGCCAGAGTTTGTGGGAGGTTCCTTGTCCAAAATTCACCTGCAAATGCATCTTGGTTGAGTTAGGAACTGTACCTGTGGCATTAACATATGGGCTTTTTTTGGCTCTTTTTGCAAAATGCAAACGGTGACTTTAGCAAGGCCTTGGGTGTTATTTTCTGACCCTTTATGGTTTAAATAATAGGTAAGGTGTACAATTTGTATGAAAATTACCGTGGCCTATATTTTTAGGCAAGCCTGAAAGCTCTTTATAAAAGCCCCTTTTTTTGCAGCATATTTGCTATGGGTGGACGAGCATAAGCTTGATGCTCTCACAGCTGTTCTGTAGCACCTGGTTTGAAACCTGAGCATGTGCCACTGCCAAGGAGGTGGCACTCAGGGCAGCAGGGAGCTGCTCCAGCCGTTTCAGGCTTCTGCAGCCCAGAGTTATTGTTCATAATGAAGATTCTCTTTCTGTTCTCAGCATGGGTGTCATTAATGGGAGAAACTATTTGAAAATGAACTACAGACAGGTACAGGTCATTGTAGCCAGGTGCTTAATTATTGTCATTAGGAAGCATTAGGAATTTCCTGGTGTGCACTTTTAGAAATGTAACAGTGAGTGAACCTCTTTAGATTTTGATGGATTTGTCCATTGTATTAAAGTATGATTAAAATGATTAGATGTGCAGTGTTGAAGTATTAATTTTTTTGAACATATTTATCCAGAAGAGGTAATAATTATAGTCTGCTTGATAATGTTATACACATCACACTCCTTTTAGCTGATTTTTTTTCCCTGCAACTGTGCCAGATTTTAATTAACATATTTGAAAACAAGTATGAAAACTTGTGCATTTATAATTAAATCTTTAATATCATTATTATTATTGTGCTTTCAAAAAGGTGTATTTAGCATACAAAAATGGCCTAGAATTACAGTGAGTTATAATCATCCTCACAAAAGTACTGGGGTTATATGTGAAGCAGATGGCATTTCTTTTTATTGGGGGAAAAAAGAAGCAGCCTGGATGAAAACAAACTTTTCTGTGTGGACTCAGGGCTTTGTTATAAAATGATTCAGATTGAACAAGGTGCTTTCCACAGAGGTTCACTGAGAATAACCCGCTCATCACTCCCTATGAGTGCTTTGGGCCCAGAAAACGTTCTCATTTCCATCTTGCTTTTAAAAACAAGACATCTGTATTTACCATTCTGTTTGCTTTCCTGTTTCAGAGTAGAGTGGAAGAACGTGGAGGCACGAGCTACCTCTTGTGTTCAATCTCTTTAATTACACTTGGGGGCTTTTTCTGTGGTGTTCTTTTTGGTTCCCCTGCCTCCGTGCCCAGGAAGGCTGGGTAATCACTTGTGTCAGTTTGTAGATTTCAAATACTTTTCTGAAAGATTAAAAGTAGTAACAGCAGTGTTTTGCTATTATGCAGAAAGGTAAATGAGGCTGTATTTCTACCTGTATGTCTTTTACTGAGATATGTATATTTCTTTTAAAGACCTCATTATGGAAGAGCTGGTCTTCATTTTGCATTGGTAAAAATTAGTAGATGTTAAGGAAAATTAAAGATCTGAATTTACTAAGTTTTTTTTTTTGTGTTTTTGGTTTGTTTGTGTGTTTTTACTTTCTATTAAAATGTTGCAAAATCTGTAACTTATTCAGATACATGTAAGCCAGTGTAAATGGATAAAATGGATAAGATGGATAAAATGGATAAAATGGATAAGATGGATAAAATAACCATAGGTGTGGTTTTAAGGCATGCAATTTTTAGTGTTTATTCAATAGATAACAACAAGTATATTACACATATCAACAAATGAATGACTGATGGATCGTTTTTTTTCCTAGACATTTGGGAAATCTCTGTTATATTTAAAAATTGTTTAGGGAGTATCTGGCCTGCCAATTTGAAATACCAGTGTAACTATTTTGTCTTAAAGGATTCAAATGTGATTAATCTCTGTAAAAGGAACACATAATGCTACAAGCTTTTACAATATATAGTATGATCTAAGCTGTTAAAATCAGATCATTACTTGAAAATTCAAAGTTCTCTTTTCTCTTTAGGAAGATGCTGTTATAGGGTAGGACTCTTCAACCTACTTGATTTCTGGACTCCTGGACATTTTCCAATGATACCCTTTATTAATTTCTGAATCACTTCTTTCTACTTTTTCCCTTATTCCAACCATACAAATCTATTTTGAATCTTGAATTAAGAAAAAAGAATTAGAATTTTTAGAATTTTTGGAGTACAAAGATTACTAATTCCGAATCATTTTGAGTGATAACAGTATCATTGCAAAGGTAATTTTATATTTATCTCTTTAATTAGCCAGTTTAAAAATTAAAAATACTTCTTTAATTATAAATTAGTTGTCAGAAAAGCAAGGTGCATGAGCATTACTGGTGTCAAGTGCAAGTTAATTGCTTGAATTCCAGCACTGTACTTGGTGCAAACCAGTAAAGCTGCAGATCTGCAAAAGTGTCTAAACAAATATCTGAGGGTATGGTGGTGTGACTTAGAACTTCCCCCTGCAACTGTAGAGTAGCACATAGTAGAAGGAGGGAAATGTTCTGCTGTTTGCATAAGTGTTACATCTGGGACTTCTGTCCAGCTTTTGTTCATGCACAGGTGTGCAAACATGGAGATAGGCTTTCTGTCACCATCATCATGGCTAGGCTTCGCGAACGAAGATTTGAGAGGGGCTCTACCCACGCTTGCTACAAGCGCGCTGATGGCTAAAAAGGCCAATGCGAGATAGACAAGTCCGGTTGCAGAACGTACAGCAGAAAGACTCTCCAGGTGATATCGACAAGACGCGATTCTTTCTGCGTTGTCTTTTCTCCTCGAGAGT